>NW_009209029.1:0-29083 GCF_000690835.1 Fulmarus glacialis
CGCGGTGCGGTTCGGGACGGGCTGTGCCGGCGCTTTTGTTTCCCGCTCCTGAGAGACCGTCCTGGCTGCGAAGGGACGGCGCGGGAAGGCGGTGGCCCGGAAAGGAAATCGTTGCCTGAGGAAAAGTAAACCAGGTCCCTTGGCCCTCGGCGGGACTAGATAAAGCGAATTAGTTACAAAAGCAGCAAACTCTGTGGTGCAGCCTACGTTTTCAACCTTATTTTTTAATAATAAAAGTGTTTTTAGCGGTAAATCAGTCATGTTTTAGGAGTGTTTAGGTTGATGATGTTCCTTTAAGCCAGGGCCATTTCTGAAGTCCGGCTTTTTCCTTGTCCATGTTCTTTGACATTCAAAAGAGAAAAAACCCTCCATGATTAATAGAGATTTTTTGCCATTTTATTAAGAGTTTGCCCATTACTTTGATTTGATTACTTTCACTTTAATTACCCTAATTAGCCATCAAGATATAATTTAGCATTGCTGTCACATTAGGCCACAGGTGATATTGCCAAGAAAGACTTGAGGGCATAAAAAGAAACAGTTCTGAAATAGAAATCACATTAAAAGGAGCTGGGTTGATCAAACGCGTGTGCCTCTTTGCCCCTCCACTGAGGTTCAAGCACAGCTTGTGGGAATAAAAACGAGACTGGTGCCTTCAATGGATTGTGGTCCAGGCTGCAAAAATCATTACCCATAATTTGACTTTGCTGCATGACTGAGTGGTGTGGAAGTTGCTTCCAGCCACATTTTGCCTTGTAGATACAAAGAACATGGAGGATGCCAGTATCCTCCATTCATCATTTCTAGCATAGAGTCCCAGTTTAGTTAAGAATCCAGTGTGCTCACTGCTATACATGGATGGTTTAAGGGATGTTGTTACAACCTGTATGGTTGGCCAGAAAGGTAGCAGCAACATGAAGAAATTATTTTGTTGACTTAGGGTTATACAGGAGGTGGTATGAATACAGCCAGTTTTAAGTTGTGCATCAAACTTAAGCTTAGATTAATTTAGGTTCCTAACTTCGGTCCTTAAAGGAGTAAGAGGAACAGCTTCTACAAGAGCTCAATGCTGATGGAAAAAGAGAGTATTTTTCTGGTGGAAAGGACTGTGGCCTGGTAGGGTACCTGAGGGGTATGAATAGAGCCCAGTGTGAAAACCCGTTGTTGTAAGTGGCGGAACCAGCAATGTAACTTAGAGGCCCTGGGCCCTAACATTTTTATCAAGCCACCAGACAATTTGCTCTTTGTCCTATGGGGTAGATATGGCAAGCCCTGTTTCTAGAATCATAAAAATGCAGAGCAAAAAAAAAAGTGTGGAGATGTTTATCTAAACATTAAATATTAAGTATGCTACACACTCATTAAATATTAAGTATACTACAATAGCTCCTCATGATGTCTCTGATTACTGATAAATTTTTAAACGGAGGTGGGTGGGGAGGGAGTAAACACAGCACAACAAGTGGAGGGCTTTGCAAAGTAGGAGATGCACTAACACATGTCTGCAATAACCCTTTTCAAAGAGACATGGCTGAGAAATCTTGCACTTACTTCTTTAAAAGGCTCTCGGTGCCTGCAGTGCATGTAACAAGTCTCTCCCCTCAGGGCTTTTAAATGCTGGGTCTAGCTAGGACTGAGGGTGAGAAACCAGTAATACGTGCATCTGGTACAGAAAACTTGGCTTAAAAAAGAAGAGAATGAATTTTCATTGATAGAAAGAAGAGTAATGGGGTGGGGCACTAGTAACTTAAAAAAGAAATCTTTGATTTATTTGACTAACATTCTTCACTCTAGGCTGTACCTGGGTTGGAGAGCAGATGCCAAATTCTGTTCTCATTTAGGCTGGTGTAAGCATGCAGGCTAGGGAACGAAGATGGCTTGTACAGAAATGATACAGACTGGGTGACTGAATGCCCATAGCACTGAAAGCAAGAAGCTCTGGTGATGTACTAAGCTGCTAAGCCACACGATGAAATTTCATCCCTAGGCATATTTAGTTCCACACCCGCAGTCTGCCAGGAGAGTTAGACTGCTGGTTACTCTGTTGTCAAACTGAGTTAGGATATTCTTCTCTTGTGAAGGAGATCTGCAACCCTGGCACTGTATCCCCATGACCACAGCTGCTGCTATTCCTTTGGGTTAGAACAGCAGATTTCAAATGGAGGCCTCTAAGCTTTGTTATTGATAGATCTACTTCCTAACAGTATCTGGTAGGAAGGCGTACATGAAACGTTTCTTTTCAGGATGTTCAAGTTCTCGGTCAGCCTTTTATATGCTGTTCTTTATAAAATATGCTAGACTGCTGTTTGGTCAAACCTTTCTGCACCCTAGATAATCACAGAAGTATAACGCATCCTAGGAAAGCTATATGGTGATTAAATCAGTGTTTGTAAAGAGCTCTGAAATGTGTGGGTGAAAGGTGGCATAGGTCAGAGAAGTTTTAGCCTTGTTATTTTATAGTCTGACCCAATTACTCTGGATCTGGTTATTACAAAATTTACCCCTTTGCTCAAGCTTCTCAGTAAGGCCTTGAGGAGTGCCTGACTTAACTTTTCACTTGGCTTTGGTGAGCTTAAATATAAAAGTGTTGATACATCAAAAAACCTAGTGCTCTTTAAGCACATAAAGATATATGGTCATAGAAAGCCAACATGATCTCTTTATGTCCTGGACTATTTTCATCTATGTTCACCCCAACAAGAATGATAATGCAAAGGATTGCATGGCTCCTTGATAAAGAGCAGGATTAAGATGCACTTGAGCGAGATTACAAGAAAAAGGTTGTTGCTCCATTAAAGAAAGAAATAATCCCTTTGTTTATATTGTAGAAATTAAAGCAGTAACAGCAGGAAACACCCAGAGGTCACCACACACATACTTTGCTGTCTCAGTTATTGTCTATGATTTAACTGTGGGATTCAGAAGTGCAATCACATAATTTAATCAGCTCTCCTTGTGCTGGGAATCCTGAAGCAGCTCTCTGTATGAGGTAGTAAAGTGGATCTGCTTACTCTGGGGACAGATAGGTGCACTTGATTTTGAACAAAAGGTCCATGATGTGAATGAAGTGTTTCCAAGGAGTAATAGTAACTTTAAAGTAATGGCCTTTCCTAGTTGCTGAAACTGCATGTGGTTCTTGAATACCTGTGAGGGGTTCAGTCTTCTGCAAGGTTTCTGTTTTCCTTGTCTACTCCCATAGGTATGATGTGTATGGCCTTCAGCAGTAATTACCTTCAATAAGCTTGTGTTCAGTTGAAAAACAATTGTCTTAACTGAAAAGGACAAGCCAAACATTGCATTGTCTGAGACCTGAGAAGGAAAAATTCCCTTAAAACAGTTAGATCATGCTCAGTGGTCCACCTCCAGAGTGTACCCCTCAGTGAAGTATCATCTGTCTTCCCCTCCGATGCCACATCCTCCGATACAAAGGCTCACGGGTAGGAATTTCTAGCTGAAATTTCCTGCTCTGAGTTATTTCACTAGCATTTCCCAGCCTAGCTTTGCAAGCACGAGATTTTCTAGATGGAGACTGCTGAAATCAATAGCAGTTGTGTGACATACAATCAGGGAGCAAGGCTAGCCTCTGAATAGCAAAACATTTCAACATACTAGACTTCACATCTCTTGTACCCTAATAGTTAGCCAGCCAGGCTGATTTTTCAACTAGCTCAGCACCTTTGTGTCCAGTGAGGAAGTCATCAGAGCAGGTTCGCTTGAACAAAGTCCTCAATATGTCAAGCAAGTGGCGGTCCAAAAAAAAAAAAATCATGCTCTCTGCTTCCATTCTTCCCAGTGCAAAATGGCCATTATCAAATTTCATTTTTGTGATATGTTGTTTGCCATGTTTATTTAGGATATAAGCTTTTGAGGCCAAGGATAGTGCCTGGTATAATGAGTACAATGGGCTGGATCTCAGAAGGAATCTCGCAGCACTGCTGTAACATGAAGAATAACAAACCGTGAGGTATAAAAAAGGAAGCTGTTGCAACATTTCAGTAGATATGCTGCCAACTCAAACTATACAGACAGTGTTAACCAGCCCACTTTATTCTTCCTCTGTTAATATTGAAACTTACTGTTTTTATTTCCTCTCATTCCTTCCCTACTTTACAAACAAACAGGATAAGAAAATGTTGTAAGGGATAACTTACTTGGTTACACTAAGTTTCCGACTCATATTGGTTTGAACTAAGTTTATCAACCAGCCATGGAAACATTAATCACCCAGAAAAATAGCACACAATGAAATGACTTTTCAAAATGTCGTTGGTATAATTATCATCTTGGCCATTACATTAAATGCCACCATTTATAACTGTTATGTTTAAGTATGCAAACAGTAATTAACTTGGTAATGAACTGAGGACCCCTGTGCCTCTCTTCCCTCAGCTAATTTGCATGTTAATTATCATTAGCAACCAGGGAAACAAGTTATAAACAGCTTAATTAGCAGCTTAATCATTTTTACAAGAAAACGTGCTGCACTTTGATACATGAGCAAGAGTTAGATTAATGAAGTCAGATGAGCATGTTTTTTCAGTGCTATTCCCTGCTGCAGCACTGTGCTGGTACTTGGGCGATGTGGATAACACAGACGCGTGCACACGCACACGTGTGTGCACACACTCATGCTTCAGGTGTCTGTGCTTCATTTTACAAGCAGGCGTTGTTTCTGCAGAAGGCTCTGTCAGCGTTCTGAGAGGAACTGCCCTTCTCTTCCATCTTTGGTAGCAAATAGTTACGTTAAATAGACACTAGGAAAGCAAAATTCCAGCATGATCAACCAAAACGTCACGAGGATAGTTTTGATAACAATCCTCATTTAATCCCGTTGTTTCCAGGCCCGCTTTGCTGTGAATTGATTTGATTTCACGTGTAGTCCCTGCAGTGTCAGTCGGTCCCTGCTTCAAGCGATACTGCGCTGGCACTATTTCGAACCCCAGCGGTACCCTGCTCACAGTCCCCCTCTAGCCAAGGCTGCCCGAGGCTCAGTGGACGGTGCTGTGTCTGCTGCTTCAGCCACACCTCTGTGTGTGTAAGACCAGGCGTTCAGGCTCGCTGATGGTGTCTTACTCCAGGTGGGGCTTTTGCATTTTAGGCTAGGCTCACAGTTGAGGGCTGTGCTTGTCTTCCTGAATAGCATTAACCGTGAATGTTTTGAGCAGTTCTGAAGTTTATAAGAAAAAATAATTTGCTTTCACTCTCTCTCTTTTTTTTTTTTTTTTTGTTTGTTTCCTTTTTGGCAGAGACTTTCTGGTCATTTATGGAAAATTTGGGTACAATTTGAAAATTTTTTTTTTGCAGGTTTTCATACTTCCATTCCCGGATATACATTACAATAAATAGTAGCTAGCTCACATGCATTTTTGAAGGTGGTTGTTTTTTTTTTTTTCTTAAGGCTTTTTTTATTACATTCAGAAGTTAAATGGAGACCTGGAATTGGGTCTTATTACTACAAAGGACATAATGATTAAAGGAAGGAAAATCTTAATAGGAAGGAGAAATGCTAACTGTGGTTTATAGCTGGTGTTGCCCAGTACATCTGATGGCAGGCATGCGGTGTAAATGGGCACTGTTCTGTGTGGAGTTTGGATTTCTGTGCATGTACTGAGATCCTTGATGGGTATCCAGATGAGGCTCACCCTGTTGCTTATACAATGGATAAAATGTCAGTCTGGGAATTATTCCACATTAGTTTGCCAAGAGTACTTCTCATTTGATCAAGAATCAATCGTTTGATGAAAGGCAATAGGAATTTTGTCATAACATGAGAACACATTGTCCAAGGAGGTTGTGGAATGTCTGTCACCAGAGATTTTAGGAATGGGTTAGATAAACATCTGTAAGGGATGGTTTGGGTATTGTTGATCCTGCTCCAGGATAGTAGGGTAGACCTAAGGTCTGAAACCAGGCAGTTTTCTGTGATGTGGCTGCAGAACATCCGTGATCCTTGATTGGGAGACTTGGAATCTGACAAAACTCATTTCACTGCAGGTTTGATCCAAAATCAGGCTGGCTTCCTTATTCCACAGGAATCTAGGGATTCTCTCCATCGTGATGAAGATACTCATTGTTATGATGTGTAAAGAATTATATGCTTGCACAAAGTTAAACTTAAAAGGTGTTACAACCTTGATGCAACTCTCATTGGTAATACAATGCCCATCCTTCTGCCGTGACAAACCGTTACCAGTAGAGGGTACCAGTGCACTGTTCGTAAGGATGGAAATTGTCATCTTTGGAAATCTTTTTAAATTTTTTTTTTTAATTTTTATTTTGTGTGATTAACTGGAGCTAACACAAAAGCAGGAAGCTGCTACCTTGTGAGGCTTGTGAGTTCAGCACACAGAATCTGCCCCGAGTGGCTGCTTGCAAAATCCTGTTATAGACAGAACAAAGGAGTTAATGGTGGGGGGCTCAAACGTCTTTTCTTCTCCGCCCCGCACCCACCCCCCCTCCCCCCCAACAGAAAGATTTTGATTTTGGACTTTTGAATTTATCTGCTGGCACATCACTGGCCCTTCTTAATTCAAGATAATTTGTAAGGATGGGTGAAAATCTGAAAGTTCCCAGCTCAGGCAGATTTTGGGTTGCCATACTGGAAAGTGAAGAAGTTCAGTGAACTCTGTGGAGCTAAGGAGAGTTGTGTTTCTGGCTCTGGGTGATAGTTGAGTGAGATCTTACGCTGCAGGAGCAGCTTCCTTTCAAACTAGGGCTAGGAATTTAGCCAAACATTTTTCTTTTTAAGAGCCTGTGTAATTTATAATAATGCAGAACATCTCTGAGGAATGCCCTCCAGAATGCTTTGGGTTTTGTGTTTGCAACTGTCCTACCTCCCAAAAATGAAATGCAGTCTCGAATCACTATCTGTGCTGAATACTGTATTCCAGCCCTGTTCAAGTCAGTTTGGCCACTGACTACAGTATAACCATCTTTTTGGTTCTGGAAGTTTGTTTGTGTAGCTTTGAACCCAGCCAAAGTGAGCTCTGCTTAGCAAGTGATAGTCCTGTCACTAACTACAGTCAACTGTGGCCATGCCTTAATAAGCCACAGTGCTCAGTTCCCAAATGGACGACAGCCCAAAGACACTTATCCACCTTGTGAAGTAGTTATCTGTTGAACTGAGAAGATAATTCAGGTCTCAATTTGACAGTCCTGTTGCGTCTTCAAGTCTGCAGAAGCCCAGAGCTGAGTGCATTTGGAGATGGACCTAGCTGCATACCGCTAGAAGTAGTCCATATAGTTCAGGGCTTACTTGAAAAGGGGCGAAGCTTGCATTAAGTGTTTGTTGATTTACCTAATCTCTTAATAGACAGATGAGATCACATGCTGGCAATTCGTCCCTTTTCCTCAGATATCTTGAAGAATTGTCACATACTTTACAAATGCACACACAGAAGACATCTGTTCAGGTAGTTTACCAACTGAGATGATGATGGCAGCAGAGGAAGGGGACAGCTGAGAAACTACAGTCCTTGTAGGTTAGTGTAATTTTACCAAAGAAAAGACAGTAAATGCCGAAAAGGGAATGAATTGTTGCATGAGCCAGGAGTGACAAGCAAGTCTAGAGTGCTCCTGCCAGCTCCACAGCCCAGCATGGCTCAAGCAAGAGCCCAGTCAGTGAAGCATAGCTGATTTACGCCAGCTGAGGATCTAGCCTAGTGCATTTTATCTCCTCTGCCACCAGCCCCCATCATTTCCTCGGGAGGGGCACTGCCCTGCGGAATGGCAGCCAGTAAAGAGAGAGCTTCCTGTGCTATGTTCCATAAATTCTTTATCAGCTCATGTAATCAGATAGCATGGCTGGATGTTGATTTTGTTACGGTACCTGGAGCGAATCTCTATATGTTAATTTAAAGCCATAAAACTACAGCTTAGGGTTTTGGCATCCTAATTGAAACTTCCTCTTCTTGGAGGCATTCATGCTACAGCGGAATAATAATCATCATAAAAAAGCAAGATGCAGATAAAATGAAAGTGCATTGTTTCAAGTAACCCATAAATGCCAGGAAAACTCTGACACCTAGTGCCAAGCATGCAGCCGTGCTGAAGGATCTCCACTGGACTTTCTACTTTCTTTTACCAGCAGTCCAGTAGAAACTCCATAAGGAGATCTGTCATTGTCAGAAATGTGGTGTTTAGTCTTCCTTGCCAGGAAGTGTCCTCGTTTGAACTGTCATTGCATAAAGAGTACACAGTGCTTGGCACAGTGGGGCTATCGTTTCTGGTCGGTGCTATTTAATTGCCCCTTTGACATTCTGCTCTTCTGCTGTAGAGATGCTGCTGAGGTCAACAAAAGAACTGAAGAGCAGGATATTTGTTCTCAAACTGTTAAATCTGGATCCTGAAAACACTCACTGTCAAGGCAGTCACAACTGCAGATCACATCCGTAAAGTCTCCGTCTGTTAGCCAAGACTGGGATAGGGGAGCATCGTGTGGAGCTAAAGGAAGGGGACAGAGGGTGGAATACTTGGGGCCAGAGGTAAAACGGATAGGAATTGGTAGAAGAGTCTCACTGATTTCCCTGAGATGAACTGGCCCTTCGGTGGGACCTGTCTGAACACAGACTCTGACCTGCTTTCAGTGGTGTCTGAAAGAAGCGGCTGGAGCCACACGTGCTGAACAGTCTTTGCTGCTGCAGACAGGCCAGGCCTCAAATTCAACACCAACAGGCTTGGGCTGGGATCCAGGCTTGGTAGTTGGTTTCCTTCTGCTGATCTGTTGTTTCCTCTAGCTCAAGGCGTAAGCTCTGCTCTACTACACCCACCAACCTCACGGTCTTGTCTCCAAAAAGGCCATTAATGTTTAGGCGGGGTGTAGGACCTCGTGCTTAGAAGCGAAGCAGAAAGGATAAGACAGCACCAGCCTGCTGACTAGACTGTGAACCAAATGCTGTAACAGATCAAAGGGAAAACTAAATTATAGATTGATAGATGCCTTTAGTTTATAAGTTATTAAGCACCAGGTAACAGGTTAGATTAATATTGTGCCTGGAGGTTTCTTTTTGCTTCTTTTTTTCTCTCTCTCCTTTTTTAAGAATTGGAGAAAACAAAATATTTTTCTAATTAAGTAAATCTACAGTGCTTGCTAATGGGGCCCGTCTGTGTGCTTGTCACAGGGCACAGGCAGAACTGGAATAATGATTTTATTTTTTCATTAAATAGAATTATAGGCAGTTACTCAAAGCAACTGTGAGTCTAATTGAAAGAAAACCATTTCTTCTTAATTTACTTTCACGGTTCTGGATGATAAAAGAGTGTGTTCACTGGAAAATTAAATAAAAAACACAACATGAGGAAGCTTGAAATAATGTTGCTCAGGCACAGGTGGGCAGAGAGAGCACAGTAGTTTTCCTGCTAGTTATTAGTGAATTCAGATATTAGTGCTTCCTCTTACTCCCAAAAGGTACACTTCTCTCTCAGGGCCCTTCCCAAGCTTTCATTTCAGCTTCCCCACTTTCACTTCAAGGGCATCCCTTTGTTTTCCAGTTTAGTCATCCACCACGCTAACCATGTAAGCTTGACTCTTCCTGCGGGCTTAGACTATTCCTTCCCCTCTCTCTCCGTGAATGACAGCAGTCAGATATCAGTGCTCATCTGTTTCCCAAATGATTCCTGACTAGTTCAGGCTTTGGGATTACCAGGATCCACAGGAACAGGTGGGAAGTGAGCAGGTTGCCTAGAGAACTGACTGGAGCACTAACCCTGCCTAGGACCCTGCTAGACTGTGTTGCCAAAGTCCAGAAATCACTGTATGTGAGTTTGAGAGAAACCAGATACAAAACTCAACTTGGAGGGGTGCTCCAGGAATTATTCGTGATGCAGTGTGGGAGATAAAGTATGTCTAAGGACGCGTACCTGCAGAGTACTCTGAAGTCCTATCGGTGCGTTGTACATATATTGCTCTGGTGAAAAGAGCAGGTCAGGGCAGCAGGCTTTCCTTTCGCTGTCATTACAAAGCCCTTCATTTCCAAGCACCAGCCTTAAGCTCACGGGTGCACCTTTCTGAGCGCGGGCTCCAAGGGCGCCTTACAGGGTTGCCAACATCTCACAGGTTGGTTGAATTTCTATTCCCTTACTAGGGCTGCAGTGAGCAAGAAAGGTTTGACTGCACCTTTCTCAGCCCTGAATGGACCCAGAAATCTTTAGGCACTGCACAGTCCCCCTGCGCAGGCACATGAGGGGTTAAGAAAATGGGAACTGATTAATTCCATGGCGAGGGTCCTTATCTGGCCCTGGTGCTGCCTCTGAAATGGACACATCTGGTAGGGTCATAGCATCAAGCAATGGCTGCAGCACTGAGGCAAGGGTCTGTTTCCACTAACCATTTCTGCTACTTCTTACACTAAGTACTTCCTAAAAAAGGCACGGGATAATGTTTCACTGTGGCTGCTGTTAGATTTACGGGGATACCATTTGCTCCAACTCTTGGATTCACTCAGTCCAGGACAAGATTAAAACCAACCCTTCAATTTCCTTTTTCTTTAGGAAATTAACTGTGGCTTTTCTGCTAATGAAAGTCCAGAGACACTAGCTTATTCAGGCTCTCTGCTGGCTCTGTGTTTGTTTGATATGTCTTCAAGGTGCACCTGAAGGAAACAAGAAGTTAAGGCAGCAAGGCAGCTATTGGCAATTAACACTAAACGTTATTTTCTGCCTTTTATAAATGCCTGTGTATATAAGGAAGCCAGAGCAGGGCTTGGACTTGTCACTTCAGGAAATGCTCAGTCTTTTCTGTTTGAAAATAGGGTAAAGAAAAAGGCAGTGAAAACTTTCCATGAAACAAAACCTATTTAGACTCCATCTATAGATGTCTGTGCTTCTGTGATCCTGTTACATTAAAAATCTGTTTCATTCCAGTTTCATCTTTATTTCTTCACGTTGCGTAATACAAAACTAAAGAAGTAATTTCAAAAGAAAATTGGAATCTTCTCTTCTGCTTCTACTGAAATATTTCTAAGAAATGTTTTTGTAACTAGCTTTACTTGAAAAGAGCTGCATCTTACAAACTGTTCTGCTGCTGATGCCATGAGGCATTCAAGGGAAGGAACCTCCCTGTAATACTCCTTGATCAGCTGTGTCTTGGGTCAGGACAGGGCAGTCAGTCAGGATGATTCAGAGCAATGGGACAAGGTATTTATATTTTTCCCATCAGTAGACTTAGTTGGGAATTTTCTGACAAAAAGGGTTTTCACTGGAAAGTGCTGGTTCAGCCAAAATTTTTTTTTTTCCATCTCATTCCCAGAAAACACTAGCTGCTTTGTTTCCCTCTGCTGTTGGAGAACCTGGGCCTCTGGGATCAATGGTTCCAATGCTGTCCCAGTGCAACCATATCACCTCCTCCCTTTGGAAAATATGAAGCCTTCCAGGTAGTCTGGAGGAGAACTGGACACCATAAAAATCCCCATGGAGGCAAGCGAGCTGTGACTCTGGGATCCAATTGAACCCTGACTTGTGTTGGGTTTGCAAAGGATTTGCCAAAAGAAGGTTTTTGGGATTTTTTTTTTATTTGTTTATTTTTCATCGGTGTCTGAATTGATGGGTTTAGTTAAAGAGAATCCCTAGTCAATAGACTCACTGTTCTTTACTGACAGCTAATACACTGGGAGGAATGGATGACCAGGCCCTTTGAATTAGGTGCCTTTTTAGGTTTGGAAACGTACTTCCAGTCCATTTTGTTGAGATGAACAAAAGTGAAGAGAAGATGTTGCTGAATCTCCTATTCTTATTAATGGGGAGGCTTCCCCCCATTCTGAATGTCCTGCCTAAGTGCTATGAAGAATAAACAATGTCCTATGAACTACCTGATAAATGCTTCTTTCAAAATAAAGACTTTTTTTCCAAACTCTTTAATACCTTCCTAATCTGAAGTACAATTTTGTCTTCTATAATCACTATATTAAAATTAATACCAAGTATTAATATAACATACTTAATGGCAACCTGCATATTATTCTGAACATAGCTGCCCTGCAAAAGAGCTCTGTGAGCTTGAACAGGAGAGTATTTAACTCTTCCAGGCACTCAGCGGGTAGCAAAGGCACCTGGTGTTCGTTGCTACCACATGGAGCAAACTTCAGTGCTGGGAATTGTGTTGGCAGGTTGCAAGTAAGGAACATACCCTCTTCATTTGCCTGCTGGGATCAATTCTGTTTTATAAAATGTTCCTTCTGAACCCATTCTAGTAGGGAAATTTAGACTGGCAAGATGGAGAGGGTGAAACCGTTACGAAAGGAAGGCTGTTACTTAGGTGTATGTGTTTAAATCGTGGCAGGGTGGGGCATGAACGAGTGAAGAAGGTTAGACCATTCCAAAAAGGAGATAACTGGAGAAACAGGAGAGGAAACTTGTTTTCTTGGCCCACACAGCAGCATGGTTGTTAACTGTCTTTTTAGCCTGACTGCCACCTGGGTTGTGTCTCCGTGTATGTGTGAGTGTGGATGCTGAGTGCAGGACTCTGTGAAGTACAGAAAAGCGCTTCACCATCTTTCTTCTTGTGCGCTGCATCTCCCTGTGCTTCTCCAGAGTGTAGATATTCAAGATCCTGTGCTTTGCTCTTCCTGGAGACTGTACATCCCCCAGCATAGAAAGCTCCTGCCCTCGGCTGTGTTCAGCACAAGGACGAAGTGCTTCCTTCACCTGGCTGCTCTTTGCTGACTGACTTTTCCCCTTTCTATCCTAAAGCCTTCAGAGCAGGAACTGACCCATCGAGTTTCACTCCCAGTGTCTAGGAAATGTGGATATCTGGCTTTTAGATTTTTGGTATTCTTTAGTACTGGAGCATCAAACATTAGTATAATTACCCGCTAAGGAGCCTTAAAAGATGGATTTAGCCCCAAAATGATGAGGTTGGCTTAAAAACACAAGATTATTGTTGAAAGTTATTGTTATAAATTTTGGATTTCGAAGCTTTGTATTTCTAGTGTTCAAGCTGTGGTCCATAACATGAGAGGTAGAAACTTGTTATAAAGGAAAACTCAATTAGCATGTAAACAAAGACACGCAAAAGCTGCAGCTTAATGCAAAATGCTGAAACTCGTGACAAAATCTCTGTGGCTGACAAAGCCATAAAACCTCAGATCCACTTTAGAGGAAAGAACACAGGAAACAAATATTTCCGTGCAGGTTTGATTCTGTGGGTGCCCCAGCCCTTTTGCTTGATTGGTTTACGTGAGTGTGTTCTGAGGAACTAAAAGCAGTGAGAGTTAGTTATTTTACAAATTTTTTTTTTTTTTTTAATAGAATCACTGAGTAAAATATTCTCGCCTGGAAAGAAGTCTGTGCTGAGATGGAGGGAGGGGAAAGAAATTAGAAAAAGAAAATAAAGAAACAGGCAGTGGGTGGCAAAAGGGAGAGAGGTACACAGTGGTGAGTGTGAAGGATGACTTGGAAAGTAGAGGGATGCTATTGAGGAACAGCAGTAGGAAGGAAAAGGGGGGCTGAGGGGAAAAGCAGGAGACATGGTAAGTTAAGTAAATTCACATTTATTTCTGCAAGAATTTGCTTCAAACGCTCTACTGAACATTTGCTGTTTGGACGCCCTCCACTACGGGGAGGAACAAAACGGCTCTGTTAAAGCACCAGTGGTGGAGGTGAATACCAGGTCACTGGCAGGCTGCTGTGCTCAGTGTCTGTGTGCTCCACCTGAGGCACACTGTGCTGCAGAGGGGCGAGCCAGCAACCTACGAAGCTCTTGCAGAGGCTCCCTTGGGTCCTGCCTGTGCCCGTGGTCTGGTACAGGAAACCAAACTCCACTGCTAATTATTGGTCATCTCCAAAACCTCCTTGGCTTTCAGGGTAGCTAGTTCTGATCCCTCGGGAGCAGTGGTCACGGTAAGGTTTATTAGCATCGTCTTGACAGTGTTTAAATGCATAATGGACAAGCTATACCATACAGCTGAAATTCTATCCTGCGCTGCCAGTCAGATGTGTTCAGAAAGAGATGGTCCCTGTTTAAATTAGGGCCTTGAATATCAGTACAAATGAAAGGGTTTTCAGCACCAAGGAGGACAGAATTATTTTTACCCTTAGCTAACCTCCCTGTTGCCTGCACACCAGATAGCAGATATGTTCCAGCTTATTGGGACTACAACCAACCTATTGTTTTGGTCCAGTGTGAGCTAAAGTGAACAATGGGAGACATTGTTGGAGATCTGTTGCTGAAGGTTTTTAAATGCATGTTATGCTGTGAAGGCATAGGGCATCTGCAGTGTAACTGTCTGGAGACATGACTGTACAGTCTCGAGGAGTCTCCTTTACACACGAATCACTCTGTTTTAATGAGGACTTCTCATTTCCTATGGAATCCTACATGATTTCAGCTTTCATTACTGTGAGTTTAGCGGCTTCTCTAGACAAAAGCTGTAACACTTTAATGATCATTAATCTGTTATACTTTGCCTACTATGTACTCCAGTCATTAATGTATTGCATGGCAATTGCTGTTCACATATCCCATAGGCAAGCAATATTAGCACAATAGGACAGCTATGCTTTTGTAAAGCATACTTCTTATTAAAACTGGCATAGTTGTTCTGGGCCGTTCTAGTTAATCTCTTATTTATAAGTGTAAGATCTTCTTTGCTTCCAAAGTATGTTGCACAATGGTATTTAAGAAAAAAGCTGATCCACTTTCTGTGTCCACTAAAAGATACCATTTCGCTGCTGTATACCATTTAGTCCTTTATGCATGAGATCTGTAATTTAAAAAAAATTTTAGAGATTTCATTTGAAATCCCCTCCAAAATTGATTTGGCTTTATCACCTGCAGAGAAAGGCTTTTACAGGTAAATACTGAATTGCTTTCTGAGATGGGGAGTATCTTCCTTGCCACATGAGCTGGAAGAGAATGTTTTAGGTAGACCAGCATGACTGGCTGATAGTCTGACAAGTGAGCAAATCTAGTATTTCATCCAGTGCAAGTCTTTGTTCCTGTAACAGGCAGCTAACACACTCCTTCCAATAGGCAACTTCTCTCTTATGAACGTAGGATCTGAACGTAGGCTTTTCAAACTAGATGCTATTACCCTGTATCTCTGGCATTTGCAGTAATGCCAATGCCAGGAGTAGGACAGTTTGCTAATAGAGGTCAGTCCTCTGTGAGAGCACTAGAAACAGGGAGAAGATTTTAGAATATGATGGGGGGTTTTTTAGGATTTTTTTTGGTGGTTGTTTTTGTTTTTTTGTTGTTGTTTTTTTGGTTTTGTTTTTTTGAAAGGGAGCTGATTTATCCAAGTTCCTCACTGACAAACAGGGTCCTTTAGCCAGGGTGCTCTAAATGACAACTAGGAAACCAGAACTTGATACCTAAGTTTCATTGATGAATTATCAGTTACTAAAGGTGGAGGAGATTGAAACAAGGGATACTTCTTCTTATGCCATTCATCTGTAAAGTTGCTCGTGAGCCCTGAAGCCCTGATAAGTAACACAGAATCAATCGGGACAGAATACAGCTTACAGCTGGATGACATTTTACACACGTTTAGAGTGTCTCGCAAGATGTTCTCCAATTAGTCATCATCACTCACAATATGTTTTACATATTACCACACAGTTTACAGTCAGTCAGACTAATACAACTGCAGTGCAGCTGCTCACAGCAAGACACAAAGGTTATGGCACTGTGTACATAAGCAAGCTGTGAAAGTTACAGCCATCCAGCTCCTTTACCCTCTTGTGCTTTTAAAAGCCAACAGAAGCAGAAACAAATAGTGAGTGCGCCTCTCATTTCAGCCCTGGAAAAACATTTGAAAGCATGGAGTGAAAGGAGGGATTTTGTTTTTATAATTTGATTCCCATTGCTGCAGCTGCAGCCAAAACCTTTGGATTCTGGAAAAAGTTCAGAAAGTGCTGCTTTTTGGAAGAGGTCGTGTTTATTGGAAAATTACATCTTGCCCAGTAAAAGCTGACAGTATAAGTACTCTAGTCTATTAAAAGCTACAGAAGACACCGTTAAGAGTTTATTTAATGATTGCTACAGATGGGGTTTGGGAACTTGAAGCCTGGCATTGGTATGTTGGATTTGAGATTGTGTTCTGGGAACACAGAAACCATCATTGTTTTATTAGTGACCACTCTCATCCACCTACATGGTTAAACTAGAACTAGCTGCCACAAGTAGGCTCTGCCTAGTAACTAGGCCTATTTTCCTGAAGAAAAAGAAAAAGGTGTCAGAGGTCAACAGAGCAGCTTAGTGAGAACAGCTGAGATGCTATGACCAAGGAAGCCCAAAGCTGGCAGACTTGGGATCCTAGCCTGAAAGTAGACTCTGGCTCAGACTGGGGCTTGACCCTGTGAAGTTTCCTGGAACTCTTTGGATTATGGAACAAAAATACATTGTGGAAAGAGAGAACCACTGCCTCAGAGATGTTAGACCTGATCTAAACATCAGAATGTAATGAGCTATCAACAGTCTTTGAACTGAGCCCTTAACGCATAAACCATCCTTGCCTCCGCGACAGAGTTCTCTATGAAGCGAGGAAGCAAACGTCATAACCTGGAGTACTAGGAAAGACAAGGGTCTGTTTCTCATAGCTGTTCTGCCAATGAGGAAGGGAACAGCCTTCCCCCTTGCTCGAGGAAGCCTCCCATTCCTTTTCTGCCAGTTGTCCAGTCTCTGCAGATCATTAGAAAGCTCAGGTACAGCAGAACAGGTCAGGTGGCTTCTGTCACTGGTGTCATAGTACAGCAATCTTAGATGTAAGTCGGTAAAATTAGGAGTAGGTAGGGCACTGCTCTGCTCTATTCTGGTCTGTGGGCTTCTCTGCTCATCTGCCTGGAAATTGGGGGCTTTCCTGTAGTCTGTTTAGGGAGCACAATAACACCTTTCAGGTGTTTGTAATTTTTTTTTTTCTAGGAGAGAAAATGTATGAAATAGTGCTATGATTTTGGAACCGTTTTGATAGGTATATACACATATTGCTCTATATTTTCATTGAAGAAAATAGGATAAAATAGTAACATTGATATTTATAGCAGAAAGTGATGAGCGCTGTGAGGTCTTTACTTTCTGGAGGACAGGCATAGCCATGCACACATCTTTTCCTCTTCTGTGGCTGTCTCTTTTGTTAGTCTTTAATTATACACAAGGTCTTTTGTGTTGTTAGAAACACCTGAGCATCCATACAAGACATGGGTCAGAAGGAAGTTCTCTACCAGTAAGTAAATCCAGAATTGTCCGTAACATGTGTCCCTGGTACACTGTGATAGCAGCACAGAAGGGTGCGATGCAAACACTTTTGCATTGTCTTGCATCTTGCAAACATCTTGCATCTGCCTCTTGCAATTCTGCTCAGTCACACTTCACTGGAAAAATGTATAAGCCTTCAACAAGTGGATGCCTCTCCAGTGGTATCAGATGTTTGAGTCTAGTCCAACCCTGCTGATTTCCTCTTTGAAGCAAATACAGTAGTTGGAATTTAGTGGTGCCCACTGTCTTTGGGCTTTGCATCCTCAGACAGGCTTATTGCCTAGAGTTTGTGTTGTGCTCTAAGCATGTGGGCCATTAGTACTCAGTTCTTGTGTCAGGGGAATGGGAGTGTTATGAAACTCAATGTTATGTTTTGGTTCTGGGGTCTGTTGGCTGGAGACTGAATGAGATTCTAGGGACCCATGTAGGTTCTGCTCCCTGTCTCTGTGATTGACCTGGTATTGGATCATCCATGGCTATCTAGAAGCCAGACTTCCCTATGAATTCTCTCTTCTCACTTACTTCACTGGCTCCTGAGGCCTGGATAGAGTGGATGGAGACTTCCTGTGCTTTTGAGAGGAGCTGCCTTTCCCCCGAGCATCAATTGCAGTTTTACTATAGCCAGCAGAGTGTGTGTGTGTGTGTGTGTATGTAAAGACCCGAACGTCACAGCTGTTTAGAACAAATTCAATGTAATTCAGTTTTACAAGCAGTGTTAGGCTAAATCCAAATCAACATTGCTTTCAGCAAAATACAGTTATAATTCTTTTGGCCTGCTAACAAAGTGTGTGTTGCCATATTTGTCTTTCGGAAGCAAAATAAAATATGACATTTACTGACAGCCTGCTTCAAAAGTGGAACGGCCTGATCTCACTTACATGCCGAGACTCTGGAGGCAATCCATTATTGCTCCTGATTCCACGGATAGAGCTGCCATCAGAATGTAACCCACTGCAAAGAGGAAAACTCATCTAACAGGAGGGGCTGTAGTCTCTTGCGAGTAGATGACTTGCTCTGCTGGACTATGTTTCTTTCAGGAGTGATATTTTCAGCAGTTAGCTCATACGATGGAGCGAATTTTGAAACTCCTCTACGAGACTTTCTGGTAGCTGACACTGAGGTCAGCTAGGGTGTTAGTGCTTAGTTCAAAGCTGGCAAAGGGGCAGAAATGCTGTGGATTTTTATCTTACGTGCTGGGCTCATGCTACATTACCAACTTGAAAAGTCTTGAAGGCAGCTGTAATTTTGACAGTTTTACAACTGAAAACTGGAGAATTCAAAGTTAGTGGTACGAAGAATGTTGTACGGCTCCTAGGACATCCTCAGAGAGCATCCATCAGATCCAGAGTATTCACCATTCACTCAGCGTCACTGTTTCTGTTTTCTGAAAGTTCTTTCTGTTGTGGGCAACATCTCTACGGTCTCATTTACTCAGCCATTAGAGGGGTTCATTCTCCATTGGAAATAGCCTTGTTAGCCTACGTACTTAGATATCATCTTGTAGATCTATTTCCCTCCCCATCATTAAGTCTGGAAAAAAGAGGGAAAAACAGATGTGTATGAGCACACAATTATATTCTCTGTTGCTCCTTCCCTTGGAGATATTCCCTTGTACGCATACCTCTTTGGACTCTGGACTTTCTCCTACCCAGCCGCACATTCACCCATAATACTTTCCACTCTGAGCGATGTGCTCAGAAGCAGACATCCTCCTTTGCTGGCCCCATTTTAGCTATACAGTATTTGGGCAAGTTAACAGCTAAGACAATGTTGGCGGCTCTCCTAGCATTTTTGTGTACCTCTTCAAATCTTGTTACGTTACTTTGGTGATAAATAGTCATAATAAATTCTTTAATAGTGTGAAGATAGGTCATTACTCATCACAGCCAGGCTGTGAGAAGATCATAAATCTGGAAAAAAAGCCATTCGTTTGGTTGGAGAATCCAAAGCTTCACTGTTTAGAAGGATTCATTTCCACCATCCCCCTCAGTTAATCATTCTCTAAGTCCTCATAAATATCACAGGCAAAGGAAAAGAATGACCCATTGTTGCTGTGCCATAAAACGTATGATGTTGTGCTATGAGCTTTTACTTCTCAGCTCACATGTGAAAAATTCAACAGCAAACCAGAAGTTGCAATGTGAAGTTTCTTGCTGACTATGCTTTCTAGGCCAAAAAGGAGGCGGGCATAAATGTATTAAAAGACAATATAATCTCCCAGGAGAAAGAAGAGACAGCAATGATCACATGCATGCATACATATGTAAGTGTGTATTGATGTATTTTCTCTTCATAAAATCTATATTAGTAGTACAAGCTTTAAAAATACTGTACCAGACTACTCTATCTCAGCACCTTTAGCAACTAGACTTAAAACAAGCTTGATTATTTCATTATTTTATCAACTTATCTTTCTAAACTTGGGGGGGGAGAGATTTTCAAGCTTGACTCTCAACTGTAGAAGGCAGAAACATTTTTGTTAATGAAGGGTGAGATTTTCAGGCATTTATTAAAAGTGTCTTATGAAAGACACTGAAATAATGACAAATGAGTCATGAAGATTTCCATACTGAAAAAAAACACGGGAGAAAAGCACATATTGTATTTCCATTATAAAGAAAGATTAGGAGCACTTAAAGCCAAAGTGTGAGCAGGCTTCACGCAAGAGTAACTGAAATAGCTGTAGTGTCTACTCTGAGCCCGATTCCTTGAGGATCTAACTATGAGTCTGCTACAGTTCTACAGGTGGAACCGCTGCTAACTAGACCACAGTTCATGAGCTAGTGTTGGCCAAGAATTCATTATCCAGATGTGCAAGTTATTATTTCTTCCTAAAAATGCCAGTTTTCCTTGTGGGAAAGGTTTCTGACAAATTCTTGAATTGTGTTTTGGAAAAATGCTTTGAGTTTGTCAAAATACGTTATTTTGACATTTTAAAAAATGCAATTGTCATCTTTCTGGTTTAAATGACTTTTTGCTTTCAAACTTTAGTGAACTGAAGTAAAGATACTTAAAAAAATGTTCAAAATGTTAAAAAATGAAATGCTTTGAAATACAGAAAAGACATTTTGATTGACAGAAGTGATAAGGTTTTTTCCAAGTGTTTGCTTCAGGAATTTCTAGATTTCTAGTTTTTAGCACATTTAGTTGGATCAGTGTTTTCCATATTTTGAGATTTTCTTGCAAAAAAAAATCTCATCTGTAGAGCTAAAATCTAGAACTCTTGCAGCATTCGCCCTTTCTGGAACCATATAAAGTACCTTGTAATTTAGGTACCCTAACTCGGATGGCTGAGAACAAGTAAAAGGAGCCTCTCTTTTCTACGAACTGTAGAAGAATCCCGGGGGGATGTATGGGCTAAAACAGCTGAGCTGGGTACCTAAAGGTGTGGTATAACCTCCCCTTGAAGAGGTGTCGTTTGCATCTGCCATGTGTGATTCTTCCCCTCGCTTTTCCTTCCTCTCCAAAGGAAAAGGAAACAGTATGAGGAAATACTGCTTTATTTAGGCATCTGAATATCCTAGATGGTTGCGGTGCTGCATTCGTTTGCTGCAGAAAGGCAAGATTTCAACTGCTATCCACCTTGAATGAGAAATGGGCAGGTTTGTGGTTCCAGAGTTGAGCTATATTTTGGTGACGTGAATATCTGCTCCAGCTTCTGGTTACTGGCAGCAGTTGGTGGTTTTGGTTGCTTATAGCCTAAATCATAGAACCACTGGTGATTATTAAGACCATAGCTACTGTTTAATGTGATTGCACCTGTATTCCCTTCATTTGCCTGTCATCAGCTAGCCCGGTACAATGCCATCTGCACTGCCAGTGCAACGGAGGAAGACTCCCTTCTCTTGTACGTCTGCTGTCCTGCTTAAGAAGGTAGATGAGGTTGGGAGGGTCATTTTGGGATGTGTGTGCTAGCGCGCAAAGAAATCCAGAGCGAACTTTGGGGATGGAAAGGAGGGAGGTCACTGTGGCGGTGCTGAGCAGCCTTTCTCAGGGCTACAACAGAAAAGTTCAAATGAATGTATTCAGGGGAGCAACCACTGTGATTGATTTATGCACCTAGCTTTGAACCAGAAACTGTATAAGCAAGCAATAAATCATGGCAGTGGAGGAACACAGAAGCTATTGCCTGGGACTCGGCAAGCTATGAGAAGGAAGTATTACAAAAAAAAAAAAAGGAAGAGAAAGAAAATTGTCTATTTTTAATAAATTGTTTGAGCTTCAGTATTAGTGGGCTAGGCTTTGACTTGGGATTAGGAGCCAGCTTGGGAACCAGCGAGTGCTATCTTTGCCTTCATATAACCTCATTAACTCTGTAATGTTAAACACATTCTTCAGCTGGGCTCCGTGGTTGTGTCTCTGGCCTGCTTTCCTCCCAGGGTAGCAGCCCATCTCATAAGCATCTCTGTGAAACCCTTGTAGTAAATGTTAGCGATCCCTTCTTAGCTGTTATTGTCTCTGCCTCCAGATAACTAAGCAGGTATACACTTAAGTCCAAGATAAACACTTCCTTGGCCTCTCATTTATTGCAGATATAAACTCCTATAAAGCTCGCCACTGTGCTAGCTATCATGCCCTCTATCGCCTTTTTGCAAAATGTAATCCATAAAATGCTTTCATGGTAACCTTATACATCGGCAACCAGTGATAACATCTCTAGGCCCCCGTGACAGACAGGAACTCGCAAGCATGGAGTTAATAATGCAAACTTTCAAAAAATGAAACTGGCAGAAGGAGACGAGGAGGGGAATAAAAGGGGCCGGTGTGGCTGTAATTGGGACCATGTGAGCTTCCTTAGAGAGGGAAGACAGGCCTCGCCCGCGAAGATTAGTTTCAATTAGACGGGCTGGAGGCGAAAGTCAGGACTTGGTGAAAGATTAAAACAAGAAGGAGAAAGTTTCCATTGCTTTTGCTCCAGGCCTACACAAGAGGGTTCAGTGAGATCATGCTAATTGAAGGCAAAGCTTGCATGGAAGTTAGGAAGAACTCGCATTAATTGATTCGATGCTGCGATTTTTTTCTTTATCCCCAGTGTTCTTTTGGGTTGTTCTTTTTTTCAGTCTTTCCCCCCCGCCCCCCCCCTCCAAAACGTAGAGAGGGAGAAATCATCCACAACTTTTTCTGTGCTTAAAATGAACCAGAAGGGAGAGCAGTGGACAATTGCCTGGTGCCATCTAGTCAGTGCTGTGTTGCATCTCTGTGATCCCCTTTCAGTTTAGTATCAACTATTAGAAGCAAATTGATGGTGTCATTGTTACTACTGTACAGCTGAGCTCCTTGTTTCACAAATTAAAAAGTCTGTTCTCTTGACAGATTTGTTTTTCCCACAAGAAGATCCAATTTAGAGCATTATTTAAAAGTACTCTCTGAAATTTACAGTATGATAATCAACCAGGCTTGTATTTTCCTGTTCTGAGGTTGAGTAGAGAAAACACATGGTTTTCTTATGGCTACCATAAAAAGGAGCTCTTCAGGAAATGGCAAACGGTATTTTGGTCCATCCCTGACTGGCTGAATACAGCACTGGTGTAACTGTGATCCTAGTGAGGAAATTCTGCTGCTTTTCTCCTCCTGCCTCTCTCTCCCCTGCTTCCAGTTTCAGTGAAAAAGGAAATCATGGAATCCCCCCCCTCCAAAACGTAGAGAGGGAGAAATCATCCACAACTTTTTCTGTGCTTAAAATGAACCAGAAGGGAGAGCAGTGGACAATTGCCTGGTGCCATCTAGTCAGTGCTGTGTTGCATCTCTGTGATCCCCTTTCAGTTTAGTATCAACTATTAGAAGCAAATTGATGGTGTCATTGTTACTACTGTACAGCTGAGCTCCTTGTTTCACAAATTAAAAAGTCTGTTCTCTTGACAGATTTGTTTTTCCCACAAGAAGATCCAATTTAGAGCATTATTTAAAAGTACTCTCTGAAATTTACAGTATGATAATCAACCAGGCTTGTATTTTCCTGTTCTGAGGTTGAGTAGAGAAAACACATGGTTTTCTTATGGCTACCATAAAAAGGAGCTCTTCAGGAAATGGCAAACGGTATTTTGGTCCATCCCTGACTGGCTGAATACAGCACTGGTGTAACTGTGATCCTAGTGAGGAAATTCTGCTGCTTTTCTCCTCCTGCCTCTCTCTCCCCTGCTTCCAGTTTCAGTGAAAAAGGAAATCATGGAATCATAGAAATTAGAATTGGGAAGATGGGCTTGTGTCGTCAGCCAATGCAGAGTTCCTCTCTGTGGTATAGCCTTCAGTGCTTTGTCTGGTTTTCAGTGCAGTGAGCGCTGAAATTACAATTACACCATTTCCTTTAAGAGGAAACTATTCCAAATATGAATAGGTTTCCGTGTTAAGAATTTTCTCCCCTACCCCCTTGATAATACTGAAAGCTATAGGAAAATGTATATCCAATCTTTCTATATTAGATCAATATTTTTATTCCATTAAACTTGTCTCTGAGGGGCAAGATACATCATCTTTTGCCAGATTTCTGTATCAGATTGTCACTCTGTGGATTTTTGTTTCATAAAGCTTTGGAATTACAATGCCTAGTCAATTATAGTTAAATGCATTTTCACAGCCGGCCAGAAAAACATTAGCACTAATCAAAAACATCACACCAACAGGGATTCCCAAAGAGATTTTTTTGTTTTGTTTTATGAAAATGTTCTCTCAGCTAGAAACATCAAAAGACATCCATAAACGTGATCCACTAAAATATGAGAAAAAGCATTTGTGCTCTAGCTGCATTGAGATCTTTGAGATCTGTCTTTCTTGCAGATGACAGTTGATGCAAAATTTTTGCATTTAAGCTAATATCAATACTCAGCAGGGGAGGTCACTCATGACAGCTCTAATGCTCTAATAATGGCTTGCTACCATCCTCTGTCTTCAGCTTCACATATGCACATTGTTTCATTTCAGTTTCTTGGTTCCTGCTGCATTTTTCAAATTCACGATGCAATTAGATACTGGGGGCTAATTGCTCAGTATCTTTTCATTTTTCATGTTAGAAAATGGAAACACTCCCCTGTAGGATCTCGCCCCACCACTCGATGGCTATGCAACGTTTCGGTCACTAGTGAGAACAAGCTACAAAGCTGGAACTCAGACTGTGGAACACTGTGGTTGCAGTGGTGACTCTTTTCTTTCATAAATATCCCTTATTTAATACACACATCATATCAGCATGTCATGGCATCCCTTTCTTAGAACGGTGCTGCTTAGCACAGAACCTGGGAACGCCCCAACTACGGCTTGGGGGTGTCTCTGAGGATCCCGTGCTTTGCTGTGCCACATCTGCCGCAGGACCTGGCCTTCACGTCTGCCAGGTTTTTCCAGCTATCAAAATGACACCATGGACATTTTTTAAGTGAATACGAATGCATCTGGGGTGTGGGAGGCTGCAGTTGACTGAATGTAAAATCTTGAAACTTCTGTCTAAGACTGGACTATTGTTCAGATATAAAACTGGTGAGCAGAACAAATTGACATCATCTGCTACCTCTGAATGGCACCTAGACACAAATATGTCTTTTAAATGGAAACATTGACAACATTCCAATTTTTCCCCGTTAAAACCTAGTATCCCTGATTTCCTCTCCCCACCTACCTCCCCTTCAGGCTTTTTTTTTTTTTTTTTTTTGGCCTGGAGTTATTACATAGAAGCCTGATAAATGAATGCTATGAATGAATGTTTTCCAAACATTGTAGGAACTATTAAGAAAGTGGTTTTCCTTCTTCCCCTTTTTCCTTCCCACACTCCTCCCCCTCCCACCCCACAACTAATAGCACACAAATAGCACTTCATGTAGTTTTGGCTACTCTCCACTATTCCAAGCAGACTTCAGGAAATCTCTTGATTTATAGTTGGGGCATCCAAAGGCAGCATGCTGCCTGCTTCCTTAAGGGATGCCTATTGGTGACATTTAGTAAGTTTGAGGTGCAGTATTTCAAATAGGCAATATCCATATTTTAGTCAGATAACTCTATGTTTGTACTTCTAAATTGATTTAGTAATGAAATAAGCTTCTTTCATGATGCTTGCTGGCTTTAGGGTCTTTGTTATGGTATACTCAGACTGTTCCTGAAGTCTAGTTTACCAAAGTAGAGTCAAAGTTTTCTATCCATGTTCCCATAAGCAGTCCAATTGAATTCAATAGGGCTATTCACATTAATAGGTAAAGCAGGATTTGGGACTCAGTTCAGAAAAACCATCAAGCATGTGCTTAAGGCCTACTGTCCTTTTGGTTCCCCGCTGCTGCTGTTGGCTACTCCAGGAATATCAGTTCTGAAATGCTCTATTAAGCTGTTGGTTAGTGGAGTCACATATCTGGTCTCCTGCAGATGGGATGCTTGGGAAGGGTATATAGTTCAGGCCAAATTTAAGGCTACAGCTGAGTGATTTGCCCTTGTATTTGGTTTTTGTCTTCCTCTATGGATTGGTGATATTTCACTAATAACGGTCATCAAATAAAATAAATTCCCTGCTATTTGTAGGGGCTGCAGATGTTAGCAGTGTGTGCTTGGGTTTTCCTGTTCTCTCTTTTAGTACCTGTCCTTTAGAAGGACTGGTCCTTTAGAAGGACTAGTTAGTTTTTGGACATAGGGGGCTGCTCTGTGGTTTGTGGCATAGGAAAAGAATTGGGATTGCTATTATTTGCCTTGCACGAGCTTAATGTATATTATATAGGTTCCTTTACAGTAAGGGGTATAACTATCCTAGTTGGCCCCTCACATCCTGGTTACATTTTTCGGTATCAAAATACAGTCCGGAAAAAACATCTGAGATGGCATTGTGATAGATGCTCAAAGGGCTGTAGCAGAAAAATACCTATGCCTCAAGTAAGACAGGATAAAAGAAAGAAAAGCAACATTACTATCCAATAAGGCAACTCTTCATCTCTCGCTCCTATTACCATCCTTCAAAGTCCAGGATTCTGACTGGGTTTCCAAGTGGGATATTTGTATGAAAATATTTTGGCCATCCTACAGTATTAAATGGTCCTTTGAACATACCAAAATCGTGCAGGTACAAAAATACCTTCTCTGTCTCTGGCTTTCTTAGATATTAGGAATTTGAGACTCTTAATGCACTGCTAACAGGAATACGGTCTAACTAGGTAATACTTACAGAACATGCCTAATCCTTGACTAAATCTACCTATGTCTCTGACATGAAAGTTATTTGGAGAGGAAAAAAAATCTACAAGTTAATTGTGTGCTCTGCAGAAGGGATTCCTTTTGTACAGTACACAATGATCATGTCGGATCACTGTGGATCATAGGAGGATCAGAATAAGTAAGTTATGTTTCATTGTAGCTATTTTGGTGTCTTTCTTTAAAAGATTTGCGTTCACCTTGTAATACGTTCAAGAAAAGTGAAGAGTAACGTAAATACATTTTAAAGGAACAATAGCTCATCATGTGCCAGAATGGGAAATCTGTCAAACCTTGCTGTTTTCTTTAAATGAACTGGAGAGAAACCCTTTAATATTCTCGAGTGATTTCTACTATTTTTGAAGAATGGTTTTTTCCTCACATTTCAATTGTTGTTAGGACAAAAATGAGCAGAGGTTCTTCAAGGAAGTCTTGAAAGCATCCTTCTTCAACTTTTCACATTCCTTTTTTTTTTTTTTTTAAATCTTACTTTTATTTGCTATGGGAAAAATGTCCTTATGTTAAAAAAAAGAGTGTTCTCTATAATTTCTGTTTTCTTCATGTTTTAATTGTTCTTTTAAACAAATTGAGAACATGTTTCAAGATGCTGAATTTCGAGTTCTGTTTTTCTTAGTTCTGCGTTTGAAAAGCTAGAGTGAAGCTCAGTATTTGTGGTGTTCCCTTCTGACATGGTATGTATAGTTTAGTTCTACTTAATGTTTTACCTCCTCCACTTTTTTGCTTCAGCCAAACTACATATCATATTCTGCCCAGGCCCCTCCACTTGGATACCTTTTCTTCTCAGGATTGTAAAAGGTACCCTTCCAACTTGAAAGTTCTGATTTTGACCCTAATCCTTGCAAGTGTTTCCATCCTAACAGTACTCATTGCCACTAAGACTGGCATTGAACCAAGACTGTCCTTTAAAACTCAAAGGTACTCAAAGTGAGCATCAGTGCATGGACATTCTGTAAAGTTTAGATGACTCACTCTCCTACTCACTATGCAATTTCTGTCCCCCAGTGCTGAATTAAATTATGGGTGGCATCTACTGCTTTGTGGACCTAGATGCTACCTAAGGATCACCAGGTAAAATATGAAGAAACTTGTTGACAGTTGCTACCTTATAATTTCCAATGCTGTATTGCTAGGTTCATATGTTAGAAGCATTTCAGAAAATGACCTTGCTGATATGCCATGATGGAACATGGCAGAGATTTACCAGTTTAGCACTGTACTTAATTCAAGCTCACTTTCACTGGGGACCTGTAAAATCTTTCCATAGGAAATGCTAGAATAAGTAAGACTTCAGTTTGGACTCTCCTTCATGTGAGACAGGACTGTCACTGTTGTGTTTGGAAGGAGTTTCTCTTGACATCTACTTTTAAGCTGGCCTAGTCCAGGCTGCATGAGAAACATGTTTGTAGAAGGCAGACAGATTGTTTATGGCAGAGAAAGAGTGGTGTCATTAAAAGTGAAAAGACATGGTTTTTAGACTTTCCTATCCAACTTCTTGCGATGGATGAAATGTTAATTGAAAGATGCAGCTGGATCTCACCTGAATTCCTGCAGTTTCAAGCTTAGGCAATGGCTTATGACCTGGGATCAGGGTGTTCCACTCTCATTTGAAGTAGATTTATTTACTCTGTTTGGCAGTGTTGTTCCAGAGTTTTAGTCCATTTTACAGATTGGACGAGTGACCTGTGACATTAGAATCATAGAATCGTTTAGGTTGGAAAAGACCTTTAAGATCATCACGTCCAACCGTTAACCTAGCACTGCCAAGTCCACCACTAAACCATGTCCCTGAGCACCACATCTACACGTCTTCTAAATACCTCCAGGGATGGTGACTCAACCACTTCCCTGGCCTGTTCCAGTGCTTGACAACCCTTTGGGTGAAGAAGTTTGTCCTAATATCCAATCTAAACCTCCCCTGGTGCAACTTGAGGCTATTTCTTCTCATCTTGTTGCTTGTTACTTGGGACAAGAGACCAACCCCCACCTCACTACAACCTCCTTTCAGGTAGCTGTAGAGAGTGATAAGATCTCCCCTCAGCCTCCTCTTCTCCAGACTGAACAACCCCAGTTCCCTCAGATGCTCTTCATCAGACTTGTGCTCCAGACTCTTCACCACCTTCGTTGCCCTTCTCTGGACACGCTCCAGCACCTCAATGTCCTTCTTGTAGTGAGGGGCCCAAAACTGAATACAGTATTCAAGGTGCGGTCTCACCAGTGCCGAGTACAGGGGGACAATCGCTTCCCTAGTCCTGCTGGCCACACCATTCTGATACAAGCCAGGATGCCGTTGGCCTTCTTGGCCACCTGGGCACACTGCCGGCTCATATTCAGCCGGCTGTTGACCAACACCCCCAGGTCCTTTTCCTCTGGGCAGCTTTCCAGCCACTCTTCCCCAAGCCTGTAGCGTTGCATGGGATTCTTGTGACCCCAGTGCAGGACCCGGCACTGAGCCTTGCTGAATCTCATACAGTTCGTCTTGGCCCATCGATCCAGCCTGTCCAGATCGCTCTGTAGGGCATTCACTTATTCTCTAGATGTTCTAGTTTTCTCATCTATAAACAGGGGAAACACCTATCTCTATGAAGTGCCTGAAGACAAGCACTACACAGCCTTGGTTCTGCTGAGTGCTTTTTAGAAGGTTCTCGGCTTCTGATAAAATAAAGCTTTATACTGTGAAAGGCCAAACTGTGGCATCTTGGACAATTCTGGGACATCAGCTCC
>NW_009209029.1:29102-126147 GCF_000690835.1 Fulmarus glacialis
AATTTACCTGGTTCAAGAAGTATTTGGAATTCTGCCCAGAGTTAAGAACATTTTTATTAGTTTAGACTTGTTTTTGAAGGGAAAAAGTGTAACTGCACTCACAGGTATCTAAAAGCTCTTTTGGGGATGTAGCTTCAGGTTTCCCACCAATTTGAAAAGTATACTTATCAATAATTAATATTTCTCTTTCTCCTACTGCAATATATTTCTCCTTATGTTGTTTCTTTTCTCCTTTACCATTCATTCTTTATCTTAAATGGAAAAAATCCCACATGAACTGTGAAACAAATGAGTTAATCTTTTTCCACAACATTCTGATATTTCATATATCTGCTTTACTTCCTGGATTATGACAACAGGTAAAGCTTCTCCCAAGAATAAAATAAACCGTGCTCACAGAGTTATAGAAATGAAAGTTTTTAAATTAAATCTTGCAGTCCTGAAATGGGCAAAACTCCCTGACAATTGTGCTCCCCAAAACATAATGTGAAGATACCATGTTAAAATTTTTTAGAGAAGTTTGAAGAGGAAAATTTAATGAAGAAATAGAACGCAGGACAAGCTCCAAAGACCCTGTTCCTGCAGTCTCTTTGCAGAGCTGTGTGGGACTGGGGCCTTTGTCTATTGAAAAAATGGACCAAATAGCCCCTTCTCCTCTCCCACTCCTCCCACGGCTTTAGTTAAATTCTCGGATCGTGAGGGCATGTAGGGAACAGCTGCTTATGATCTCTTCACAAGTGCTGGGTCATTGGTAAACAACCATCCCTCCACCCTCTCGGAGAAAAAAAAAATTATACAAAAAATGTATTCATTTTCCTGATGATGAAGAGTAATGAAGAGCACGTGCATGCTACACTAAGAGAGAGAGAAAAAAATGACAAATTAAATCATGTCTCGTTTGACAACCCTTTAAGTGTAACAGATCTGCACTTGTGCTGTCTGACAGGCATGATTGATACCACGGAGCACTCGTCAATTTTTAAACACACAGACTGAACAAAGAGTCACTTCATCCTGGTTCTTGTAGTTTAGAGGCAGCCCAGTGCTACACAGGGTAAGCACCCCTTCATGCAGTGGTGTTTTACTTGGCAATACACTGCATCTCACTGTTTGGACAACTATATTTATTTTTATGATCCTTAAAATATTGTAACCCAGTCAACTCAACAGTCATTTAAGGTAATTTCTGGTCTGAACAGCATCTATTTTCTAGACAACTTTACAATAATATATGTTTGCTGTGGGCCAAATTCTTTGTGTGGGTACCTCTGTTTCTGTGCTGTATTCATAGCTGTTAACTGGGAGAGAGTCACAGTATCCAGTAATTTCTAATAACTTGAAATCTAAACCTCCTAGATGTTTTTGACCATGCCATTTATAAATTATATTTAGCATGGCAAAACAATATGCTTTTCTTTACATTTTATTTGTGTGCAAACAAACCAACCCACAGATGAGCTCTTTTAGATTATTTTTTGGGGGGAAAAACTCGGTCTGAGACAAACTTTGAAAATTTCAGTCTGAACAGCTCAAGGTGGTAAATGTACAAGTATACTACTGTAAAAAGAGTCAGAGTCTTTAATTATCAGTGTTTTGCTACTGCACCACAGTAACACAGTTACCATGGGTTTTTTAAACGTACCAATAGGAGTTGGAGGATAATACTCTGTTGAATTTTACATTATCTTCTGAAAAGCTGTAAACATCTACACTTACATATCTTTCATCCTGAAATGACTGTGCAACAACATGAGAAAGTTTGATACAGGAAGAGTCATCCATCACTGACATTCAGAGGCCTCCGTGCAGGACTGGTCTGCTACACGATATCAAAAATGGCTCAGCAGTGAAGAATTTGTTACGGCACAGAAGTGGAAGGGAGAGCCTATGCAAGAGCACTGTAAATAGACTAGAACACAGGTAATCCTGTGGAAGAAGACAGAGTAGTGTAATAGCTTTGATTTTTAAGGACTTAAATTAACAAATCCAAAACACAGTTTGTGGAGCAACGTTCCATCTTACCCTGGGCCAGGAGCTCTGAAATTACAGGACGCAGTGATGGTCTCTCTCATCTGTAGATGTCCATGACTCATGTTTTTATGTTTCTATGGAATTATTTATTAGCAGGGAAGAAGAATCAGCACAGCTTTTAGTGGGTGTTGTGAACTAAATCCATGGTCTCTGTAAATCCAAGACCCTCTTTAGACTGGGGTTTAGGAGATGCTTACATACATATCAGCTGTGTCTGTGCAGGGATGAATTCCGTCATCCAGGCTTTCATTTTGTGTATCTTTACTACTTGTCCTGGGCCCTTAACTCCATTAAGGGTAGATGCACAACTCTGTTTATTTAGGCCTTTTTAATCTGACAGTTCCAATCAAGCTAATTCATCCGAGAGAGACCAACCATCCTTTTATTTATTTTAAACTATTTTACCAAGGTAACCCAATCCAGACCATCTCCATATCTTGTTTACAAGAGCAGCCTTGGTGACAACATCTGTCCTGTGTAAAATGTCAAAAAAAAAAACAAACCACCAACCAAAACCAACAAAAACAAACAAAAAAAACCCTAGCAAAAATTAAAAAATCATAGAGGTATCAGAATTGTTATTCAGATGCACACACCCAAATGAGCCTCCAACATCATTGCTATTGAGAGAAGAAAAAAAGGTCGGGAAGAGGTATCAGAGCCGTGGTGTCAGAGCCCATGTCGGCTGGGAGTCAGGCTACAGTACGTTCAGTGGAATTTGTTAAATGCTGTGAGTAGTGGTTGTTCATACCCTGTAATCTCTGGCAGGAAATGCTAGACTGACGGTGAGATGTAAAATTGCTAAGCATATTGCAGTAGGCTGTACCTTTTGTCTTTCTCTGATATTTCTTTGTAGTTTTATGTATGCTTTCAAAAGTAATAAAAATATCAACCTGTTTTCTACACAAAATGGAGCTCTTTAACAGATAGCTTCAAAATCAATACAATGCACGGGTGGAAGGAACCTGTGGAAGAAATTATTGTTTCATGCTCGTAAAAGTGAATTGTTTATGAGGCAATAGGAGACGGTCTTTTCCTGATGTAACTGATCAGATACATCAGCAAGAGAGGGTTGAAAGGAAGGAAAAATGCTGTAAAAATCAGTCTTTGGGCCCTCTGATATCTGAATGGTCAGGAAAGGGTATACGCCATGCTTGAGATTATTTGCATATTAAGCTACTAATAGATTCTGAAGTGCACTGAGGGGATTTTACGCCTTGCTAGTGAAAACTACTTATTTTGAATAACGATATGAAGCAGCTTTTGCCATCCAATAAATGCGGGAAAGCCTGATATAATTCCATTATAAGTTAACTTACACTAAAGTGACAATTGCAGCAGGACATTTAAAAATATAGCAGCAGTTTAAAGGAGATAACTGGCTGTAAGGGTGACAATACTTTGTGGTCCACAGAAGTGGAGGAAAGCTGAGCAGCTCCCATTGCTGAGATGCTTTGGCAGTACTCAGTGGCTTGTCTTGATCCTTGCTGATCCCTGAAAGCTCTTGTATTTCAGGAAGAGGTGGAAGCCTGTGGAATTTATTTGTCACTTGAGCTAGTGATGACCATCAGGAATGAAACCTGCATAGTCCATTATTACTTGCCATTGTGTTGTGAGTTCTTGTTTAAATTTACTGCTGTATGATGTGTGGTTTGAAGTGAACTTAGTGCTGGTGGAATGCTCCTTATCGACAGACTGCAGAATAACACTTTTTGCATACGCACAGAACAGGTAGTACAGCGTGGATGGCAGTAGCACATGCTGCCTCTGTCTTCCTTGGCTCAGATTTGACCTGGTAGGGCCATCTCTGCTGTACCTGAGAAGAGAACAGACCCTGTGGGTAGAGCTGGCAGGAATTTTGTGTTCCTGTATTTCGGGGAATTCCAACACATCCCCAAACCAAGCAATAATGAAATAACTGTTCTGCAAATCAAAATTAAAATACCTGCTTTAGTCAAAAGGCCATTTCTTACAGAAAGAAATACATTTTCACGTGAATATTGTGTATCTGACAAATATCCCTTTGCTACTAAAACTGCAAAAAAGGATGTTGAATTAGAGAGAGGAAAAACTGCCCCACTGATCCTTCAAATTTCAACCACACCTGCCAGAAATAAATCTAATGAAGAACACTGTGTACATGTTATGGAAATCAAACAAACATACCTGAGAAAGATTTTTAAAAATATTATGACTGAGACTTGCTATACACATAAATGAGCCACATATGCTCTTGGTATTGCACTCGCATCCATGTGAAAGAAAAGATTAAAACAAGATATCAACATAAAAGTAGATTGATACAGGAGAAGTGAGTGGGAACTCCTGGAAGGAGATTGTTAGATAGTGACTGCTTGGAATAAGTCCAAACCCAATTGCAGCACAGAGAAATTGGCTTTCTGTTGTACCATGTTTTCTGTAATGCAAACCAGTGTGTGTGGGGGGGGGTGGTGGTATGTGATTGTCATTATGAAAAGCTTTTGCCAGCACAGTAGCTGAGACACCAGGGGATAATGCATTACACACTGATGCTTTCCAGGACGTTGATTCTAAAGCAGTTGTGGTGGGTTGTTTCTATCGGAGGATGTGAGTTTCTGAACCAGTTTCCCACAGGGTGTTATCTTGGCAGCACAAGGCTAAGATCCAGCCTTCCTTCAGAGAAATGCCTCCACCTGCCTGCAGTCTTCAGGTTTCACCTAGCACCGCTTTGAGGTTAGAGGCAGGGGATTTGTATTTCAGACAATGGACAGAACAATTGGGAAAGCAACCCCCTGTTTCTGTTACAGCATGATCCCACCTGGTAGAAAGGCTCACTTGTTACTTCAAAGCCATGGCATGTTAGAACTCCCTGCTGAGATTAAAGCACCTCACAGAGGAGATGTGGCACCTGTCGATATCTGCTCAGGTCCTACACTGCTTCACAGGCCCAGTCGCAAGGGGTCTGGCCAGGGTTTGGCTGGGGAACCACTGCTGAAGCTCAGGTATTAGGTGAATGGGTTGATGATCACGAGGTGGGAGAGCATACCCAGAGCTGCATTACAAGCCGTGTCATTTTGGGGATCCAGTGTAAATATTAGGGGCCTTGATCACTTGTGGCCATTAAGGAAATCCTGGAACATTGGCTTTGCACTGAGTAAGATCAATAATTGAGCTGAAAATGAGTAGTCATGTGTTGCTAAACCCTTACCTTCTGTAGTTTCAAATTAATGCAATAAATTTTGCTTCCTGTCCTCAACTAGTTTGCTATATGCTGCTAGACACTGCCACATTCCACTTCAGAGGTAGCAGGTGCTGATTGTTGGGAAACTTGATCCATATATCAATTGTAACGCATCTTAAAAAATTTAACTTACAAAAATATAAAAGGGAGTCTGCAGAATGTGATTTTCTTCCTTCAGACCTGGAAAACCTGGTGGTGTCTGTGGTTTTGTAAAACCTCTCATACTTTATTTATTTTTATTTCTCTGCTAGCCCTTGGGTACAGATTACTTTCAAAAAGCTGGTTTACTGTTTGCATAACACAGGCTTAAATTCAGTTAGAAATAGATCATTTTTCAAGTAAAATTCCCAAGAAAATAATTACAAGTATTTGGGGGTGTTGGGGAAAACATCAGAAAACTTTCTTGTTAAGGTCTGGTGACACCTGGCAATTAAAAATAAAAATCCATTTCTTGATCCAGACCTTCCTCCATCTCCTTGGGGACAAATTAAACCGAACTGCAGAAGTTTCAAACATACTTCTAAATCCAGCATCGTTTGCTTCTGGGTAGATTCTACATTCTACAAATTATTTCTTCCTGGGAAAGTGTCTCAGATTCATATTAATGAGGATTCCATGTTTGTGGTTAGGAGAAATTTAGTCTTGTGGCTTAAGCAGCCTCAGGACTCTCATTAAGTGCAAGAGGTTAATAATCTAAACTAGCAGTTAACTAGCTATGGTCAGCAGAGCCTTATTGCTTTTGGCTCACGCTAGCTAAGCTGATCCCTTGTCCTTTGCGGTGCTAGAGATGCAGGTGAAAACAAGGAGACCAAACAAGGAGAGCTGCAGATGAGCCATTTCTAATTTTAGCACTGGGGCAGATGTTACGAGCGGAAATAAGATACTGATGGAAAAACTAGTTTGCATGCGTAGGACTGTAAGAGGAGGTGGATTCTCTAAGAGTAGATGAACTCTTCATTCAGGTGTAGTTTGTGCTCTGGTAGTCTGAGATCCTTGTCCAGCCAAGTGCTGTGCACAGACAGCTCAGGCAAAACCCTCTCTTTCTTTGTGGAACAAATGGTCACTTCTTTGCAGCACAAGAAAAATATGCAGAACTCCCACAATGCTATGTGGGGAGTCATTTCTTGTAGCACGTGTCCAGCATGTCAGATTCTCTTAACCGGATATCCACTGAAAGAAATCATAGCATTACAGAACACTGGTTGGAATGGATCTCTGGAGGTCGTCTATTCCAACCTGTTGTTCAAAGCAGGTCTAGTTAGATCAGATTGCTCAGGGCCATATGGAGTTGAGTCTTAAACACCTCCAAGGATAGAAACTCCAGAACCTCTCTAGGCAACCTATTCTAGTACTTGACTACCCTCATGGTAAAGAAAGGTTTCCTTATATCTATTTGGAATTTTCCATCTTCCAACTTGTGTCTGTTGTCCTCATCCTATTGCCATGCGCCTCCAAGAAGAGCCTGGCCCCATCTTCTCTGTATCCTCTGATCAAGTAGTTGTAATCAGCAATGAGGTCTCCCCTTCGCTTTCTCTTCTCTATGCTGACCAGACTCACCTCTCTCAGGTTCTCCTTGTAAGTCATGCTTTCCAGCCCCTATCGTTCTGGTGGCTTGTGGCTGGCCTTGCTCTAGTCTGTCAATGTGTTTCCTAAACTGGTGAGCCCCAAACTGGACACAGTGCTCCAGACACAATAGGAATAGAGGGAAAGGATCGTTTTCCTGGACCTGCTGGCTGCATTCTTACTTGTATAGCCTGGGATATGGTTCACCTAACTATCAGCAGGATTAAGTTGCTTTGTGGGTCAAGAGCTTGAAAGAAACAGTGCAGGTATTCCTGACATTGAAGAATTGCTGCAGAAATTGGAGGGCAGTCACAAATTAGCTCTATCCTTCTACAGCTGGTGGAAACTTTAGTTTTAATTGCACAGACCCCAAGCAAATTAAAAAGAAGCAACCAAATCAGTTATCAGGCTGGCTTCCTACAGTGTCCTGACAGGTCCCAGAGGCCTCTGCAGAGACAAGAGATTCGGCTGGCTTATGCCACATCCTCTCTGCGTAAGTTTAAAAAGGTAAAAAAAATTCTAATCTGTAAGTGATCTTTGTGCAGTTATGGAGCAGACTCTGTTCCCAGTGGAAAAAATAGGACATGATCAGATATCTTAAAGTTATGCCCCCCTTCCTTTCTGATGTGTTTTATTTCAAGGATACAGTTTATGTTAGCATGATGTCTCCTATTGGAGCATCCATGGATTTATCTTCTGGCATTTTGAAAAAGAGATCCCAAAATATCCAGAAAAATAGATTTCGTTTAGTTTCACTAAACTTTGGTCTGAGAACAAGTATCCAAGGAGTTGTCTAGAAATCCAAAACATTATTCTGAAGAATCAAACAGAAGCATGGTCTGCCTGAACAGACATGTCTGAAAGAACAGACCTCTCTTTTATCAAGACAGCATCATGTGCTGTCCATCCCATGCTAACATCAGCTTACACCACTCTGAAATGGTTTTGCAGCATGCTTTCAGTTTGCTTACAGGGGAGATCTTTGCTGTGAAAGAGGAAAGAGGTTCATTACCTATTATTTTCGTAAGAGAGAGCAATGCTTTTGCTGTCTGCAATTCATATGGGACCATGGTCCCTTGGGTGACAGGGCTCCTCCCTGCTTTATCAACAGGCAGCTAAAGCTTGGTTGGAGCGGGAGAAGCTTCAGTTGCTGGTCACAGAAAGTAGAAGTGCTCTAAATGCATGGGAGCCCCCAAGTTAATGCAGTTTGGGTTTCTGAAGCCTCTCTTCTTATGTCAGGAAAGGCGTCTCTGCACTAGCAGCTCCCCTTGGGAAGAAGTGCCTGGGACTCTAGCCTAGCCATACATCTCTGTCAAAATCTCTATGAATAAATTAACCTTTCTAAAGATTAGTGCACCCTAATACCTCAGGGTTTTTTTTCTTGTTTTTTAACAGAACAAATGCTAAAAATGCCTTGACAGACCTTGCTAGGTTTTGTGCTGTGGATCATCTACAAAGGATTATGCTGCAAGTGGTGTTAAAGGCACAGCCATGTGATTATGGAGAGTACTGACCTGTCTCCTCCTTTGGAGAAAGGCTTATAATGTATGGCAAAACAGTTGAGTAGGAAATCCTCATTAGGGCAAATAATAAAAAAGCTAATGAAAACTCTTATGCTTTTCCTTTTAAAACACCTCGAATTCAGACACCTCTCAATGCTTCACAACTGTTAGTTCACCAGAGCAAAGACACTATCTGACTCAAACTACTTTGAAGATTTTGGTAGCTACACTTAACACTCACATAGCTAAAACACTGGTTGCCAACTGTATCTGTGAAACAATGGACTCAGTGTCAGCAGCCCAATGGACCTTTGCCTGCTTCTCTTCTTGACTCAAGCCCTTATTTTGGTAGAACAGACTGTGGGGAGGTCAGGTATCTGTCGCTCTGTTCTCTTGCCATTGAATTGCTGGAATTGATCTGATCCTTTCCAGGCGGCTGGGGGCGGGGGGGCCATTCCAAAGATGGTAGGGAGTGTTTTGATTTTTGATCCTTTTGAGATGAATTATGGGGAGGAAGCTGTCTGCTATCAGAGGAATTAGTCAAATTCCTTGTCAGATGTGCAATCCCATTAAAAATGCATTATCTGTTTTCAAAGCTTAAGTATGGGTGTTGGTTGAGAGTCTTTAAAATATTATTGTAAACTTTCACTGAGAAAAAGTATTCCTGAGTCTTTCATGAAGGCTAATCCCACTTCAACTACCGTAAACCATCAACTTCTGGGGTGGCCTTCCCAGGCAATACTAGGCAACAGCATGCAATTATTCTAGGAAAGTCCCCTTGGAAGATGCATACATTTGTTTTACGACATTGTTAGCAGCTCTCAGCGTTCAACTGATTTGTTCTGATAATGATTCTGTGTCTGCATGCCTCCTCAAATTCTCCCTTTGCTTTTCTGTCTGGCATCTAGAGTTCAAATAACTATCTGAATCCAGGTCTGAATGTGTCATAAATGAGATACCTAACTCTGGTTCCTGTAAAGAGTAAATTCAGAACACTTAAAGGTATATGCTTGTAACTTGAATATCTTAAAAGTAGATGGAAGGAATCTCAGTCAAAGCTTTGAAGTATGTATCTGTGGAGGGAAGCCACAGTTTTTTCTGCGAAGGATTAACACGACATCCTGGAGCATGCAATATCACTCATTCTTTGAAACACATTCCTTGGAATTTTTTTTAATAAACATTTAATGGTGGCATGTAAACTTCTTTTTTTTAAAGTAACTATTAGTTGCAGAATCGCACACTCCTCCTAGTTTTTCTTATTTTTGACATGTAAATAGGATCTCATAGATTTCTGATGTCTTTCACTGACATTCACAACCTAAAATTACTCCAATTGGGTTCACAGTAGCCATGGCAGATCATAAATGGTATTCTCTGGCCAGCTGAACACTATTCCATAGGTTGTTTGCCTAGACCTTTGCTCATTTGAATTGTTAGTGTCTTAGAACAATGGTATTTCCACCATTTCTATTTGCAGTCCAACAGTTCAACCTCAAACTTTCTTAGACTAAGCAGTTTAACTCAAAAGCTTAACGTCAGAGCAAGATGGGATCATTTATGATAGCCAATCTACTTTGCTCGGCAGTGCATTACAAATGTCAGAAAAAAATGCTCTCATTCTGTATGGTGTCTTTAATACCTTTGTCACTGCATCATCTAAGCACAGCTGGAATAGCTAAGAATCTGCTAATCAGTGTATATAATAAAGCTATGTATTTTAGTGCTAAAAAATAGGGTGGTCACCTTTTTAAAGGAAGGAAACAGCCTTGGCTGGCAAGGGATTCTTGCTAGGACTGTGCCAGCACTGAGGGACGTGTTTCATGCTACTTTGTTTTTCTGTTTCATGAGCGGAATTGGCAGAAAATAGGCAAATTCCTCAGGTCTGGCTGAATGCTCTGGCACCATACAGTAACCATGTTTCCTGCCTGCTTCTCTGGCAAGTCTGTTAGTTTCTGTAACAACTCCAGTCCTCTGTGTCACTGCAGGCAAATGAAACACAGCTTGGTCCTTATCTCTTGAAATACCAATCCAGTTATGGGTTCAAATCGCTGTTAGGCATCATTGCCAATCCACCTGTTAAAATATTTTTCAGACAACAAAGTATGAAAGGAGTACATGCACATCATAAATATTTGGGATAATGTGTTATGTTTGAAGGCTTTTGAGGTGCTTTGATTGTATTTTGATGGTGGCTCCCAAGGGATCATATTGGGACCTGCAAACAAATGCCGCAGAATGAAATAAATTGTGCGGGAAGGTGAAAACCAGCTTCGCTCTTTCTTTAGCCAATCCATATAAAAAATCAGCCCAAAGTTTTGTGACTGAGAGTTTATAGAGTTTCCGTCTCTTTTCTGCTTGATAAATGAAGAAGGACCAGCAAGTATTCTCGTGCTCCCTTCCAGGTTCTGTAAGCAGTGAATCTTGAGAACCTAAGCTGGTCTTTACCTTGCAAAAATTTCCACTACTCTTTGCAGTCTCTTTGCAGTCTTGCATCGGTAGAGTTCACGTTGCGACAAACATCAGAGGGAGATCCCTGCCTGACACTGTTTAGACAACTTTAACCAGATAAAGCTACAAGAAAAGAAATTTCCTTGTATTCTAACTCTACTATGTATGTGCAAATATAATCAAACCAGTAGGAGCACTTCCAGTCATTTTCTTACCATTTTCATCAAAGCAGAGAACATGTGGTCCTTGGGTCTTCAACAGCCCTGTGCGTTTAACTATGTACCATGCGAGGCAGCTGCAATGCAACTTATTCTAGTGCTCTAAAGCAGAGATGGTGGCACTCGAACATTTCCTTTGCTAGAATAGGTTTATCTCAAAATTTTATGTTATTTCAACAAAGTGCAGTGTTTACCATAAATAGCAGGGCCTGCAGAAAGTCTGTTGCAACACTCTTCCTACTGTGAAGCAGCAGTCCCTCAAGCCTGAACTAATTTAGGAAGGCATTGGCCATATGATTTTAATATTAACAAGTGGAGCAAATTTGTGAGTGGGTTGTTGGCCAGTTTCATAGTGAGGGGCACCTGCAATCGATCAACACGGCTCATACAACAAGGTGTCAATGCACAGGCAGAATAATAACATGCATTTGGTGTGCACAGGGATCACTCAGCCGGTGGGGAGGTGTTAACATGTGGGAGAAAAGAAAACATTATGGTGAAACATTATATTTGTTAGTTATTTAGCAATCACGTAATTCTCAGAGATGTGAAAGAAGCAGGGCAAGAGATTAAATGTGGCAAGGCGGGTAAGGTATGGTACACCTATGGCTTCTGCTGCTAGCCGGAATGCTCAGATGTGCATAGCGTGAGTAAGATGTAACACTGATGGTAGCAGAAAGTGGTCATGACCTTCTTTTGTGAAAAGGAGAGGGCTGCCATTGCACATAGGTTATGTGGGTCTAAATGCAAGCACTCTTTAAATGCCAGCATTGCAGTTGTGAGACCCAATCCAAAGGTTAGTGAGAGGACCTGAATCCCAGGCTCCTTCTCCTTGGAAAGCTCAGGTGGACTGCTGCCCAGCCCTCAGAAACATTTAATGGTTGGCTAATATGGTTCAAGGAAACCTATCATTGCAGGGACTCTGCTTTGAACGTGAGCGTGCTCTGCTGTGATAGAGTAGAGCTAAGAAAAAGCTCCTGATTCGGCTTCCCCTCCAAGTGCGTTCCCTTGCTGAGGCTTTCCCTGGGAACCAAACCTGCCTCTCCCGTACTGACTGGCGATGGGCAATGCCTAATGCCTGGCTTTTCACTGCTATGCCCAAGTTCCCTTGCCAGAGCCGACACATGGCTGCCACAGGGAGGTGTACCAGGGAACCTGGCTCCTCTGGGACACAGTGTTTTGACAAGTACAAATAACATTGCAGGCAAATGCTGGAAAACAGATCCAATCAACGGACACTGGCTTGGCTTTCATGGGACATGACAGAGAAGGAGATGTGAATGGGCATGTCTGTTTGCTAAAGAACAGAGGGACGAGGATCAGTCAGCTCTGGAAAAAGTTTTGAAAATGCAAGAGGGGTAGATCTCTTAGCCTTGTGCGAAATGGAGTGGACTCTCTAGAAGTCACTCTAAAACTTACATTCCTTAGGAGGGATCCTTCCCAGCTGTGTCCTGAGCTACAGGTTTTGCAGGGATGTAATTTCTTGCCGTTTCATAGATTTCTCCCTTCTCACAACATCCCGAAGGGTGATATCAGCATGTTGTTATGTTCTTTCTATTGCGTGCCAACTTCAAGTATGTATTTTCATTTATCTGAATAAGCATAGAGCTACAGTGACATGATCCAGGATTAGAAAAATACAGACTGTCACAAAAATGCAGGCCTCTGTTTGAAGGAACACAGGTCACCTCCTGATCTCACCTTCCCCTCTGACAAACGTCTGGAGCTGCCGTGTCCTGCTTGAGTTACTTTGCCTCTGTTTGCCTTTACCTCTGTTGCATTGCTTAGCTAGTCTTTTCCTAGCAGAATATGTATACTCTAATTCAGGTGGTACATACGTGCTATGTACATGTGCTAGCTTTATTGTGGCATGCTTTTCTGCACATCTGAAATAACACCAATCTTCTTTCTCCCTCCAGATGAAAAAAACCTGAGCCTACATTCTGTTTTGCCAGTCGCTGTTTCCTGTCACTTGCAATGGCCTCTTCCCAGGAGGTAAGAAAATAACCTTGCGTACTTTTTACCAATGGTAATCTGTTGTTTTGGCATTCTGTGAATGACTGGTTTCAGGCGATTCTGTCAACGTACCTTGCCAGCAACCAGGTTTTGGATGTTTGCTTTGGGAACATTTTGTGGTTGAATAGCTGTGCTACATTCCACATGTAAACATGGGCAAAAACTCACATTTAACAGTTCTAAACAGTTGGACACTGGTCAAAGAGGCTACTCCCCTTCTCTTTCATACATTGAAATTTTGCATAAAGTACAGAACAATTTAGTAGCAGGAGTGCCCAAGTCCTGCCAAACGTATGATTTTGTTTTATTTTATTTTTAAAAATGCCTAGCACAAAGACTGAGCCTTTATTTGGAAGGAGATGTCAGGAAAGCAAAACTTAATTGAATCTCAGACTGTACAATTGGAGTCATGTCTAAAAGGAAAGCTGTCTTTTCCTTCAGCATGCACTTGTACTGGAGGCCAGTTTCCACTCTCATTTGCATGAGTTTAAACCACCGTAACTGTTCATGCGATTGTGCCAGTATGGCTTGAGATTAGAATTGGATCTTCAGCTGTTTTGAGCTTTGTTTTTACTTCGTTAGTCATCTGATGATCATAGTGATGCCAATCTGGTTACTTGCCGTAGCCAGCACACAGAAGAGTCTGGCCGCAGCAACAGGACCTAGTGTGTGCTCAGCACTTTTCAAAATCCAGATCTGTGTTACTAAATGTTGCATGCAGTGCTCCAGTGGGAATAGGAGATATATGCATCCTTCAAAAAACAGTAAGCACTGTGGTGCGAGGAGCTTGTGACAGCTCTTTGCTATGGGTAACTTTATCTTTCAGGGGTTTTCTAACCATCTATTGGAGGCATCTGCCTCAGCTCCTCAGATAATGGAGCCCATCTTCCATAGAGAGTCAATGGAGAGTTGCTTTGCCAATGTCACAGGGCTGAAGCCTGCCTGCTATACCAGGGAGCACTCTCAGTTCTCATCTTCTGCCTTCCCGGGCCAGGTTCCCAGTCTGTCCATCAGGCTTTCTTTACTTACATTAAGCACTACTGCAGAGTGCTGTGTTAGTTCTTGGGGGAGATGTTTGCTGTACAGAAAGCAGGAAAAGCATTTGGAAAGAGAATAGGACTCATTAGGTCTGACCACACAGAGTCCTGTGCACACTCAGAGGAACACTTGAATGGAGGTGGAGGATAAAAAGGCCTTTGTCTAGAATCAAACTCAGCTCCGATCAAAATGGAGAAGCAAGCAGATCTTCTCCTGCTTCATTTGGATATGTGGCAGAAGATGAATATGTTGGGCCCTGTGTGTTGTTTGGGCTACTTCATTTTATTCCCTAGATCATTTGCCTAGAACCAACCCTTTAAGCATCTGATTCACACTCCTTTTACACACTCACTGGTTGCCACAGACGTGCCAGTTGTACTACTTATGTCCTTACACATATTTATGATAAGCTGACATCCGCTGTGTAATAAAAAAACACAATTCCCATACCTATTTTAGCTCTAAACATGTCCTTTAGGTCTCTGAAAATAGGGCCTTTTCTAGTAAGAGATCCAGGAATAGCATGGCTCAGCCGTTCAGGCATTTGCAGTTTAAGGGCACCTTCTGGCTTGTTGAATGTCCCCGGCCTATTTTATCGTGGGTTTTCATGCATAGTCTACAGAGTACTGATGATCTCTGGTAGATCTCTTGTTGGTGCTCCACAGATTTTCTGATCACATGATGCTGGCATACTGCCTTATTTCCAGCTGCTAAATTGCATTCAAAGGCCATTTAAAATACTTTCCTAATAAAACTTGCCTATAAAAATAGTTACTATAGCTGCTGCAAGGATGTTCTAGGAGCTGGTCCAAAAGACAGTCCCTACTGAGATGAGATCCACCCTACTAAAAAAAGCTGAGAAATCTCAGACTTAACAGAATTTCAGCAGAAATTAACAGCAGCAGAAAAGTGGCAGCGGAAGTGTTAATCAAATCATGTGCTTTCTTAGTTAATGCACAGTCACTCCTGCAGCTGATGAATAAGATAGGGAGCATGGCTTGTTGGGTAGAGTTTCTAAGCTGTTTAAATATGTTACAGCTTTGCTTTTAAAGTAGAAGAGCTTGGATTAATTGAGTAAGTGGCACTTAAGAGATTGCAGGTTGGGAGGATGCAGAGTGTGGCTAAATGCAGCTTGGGTGTTCACTTTTTTTTTCTCTCTTTAAGTCTGTGGTTGCACTTTCCCTGTAGCTGTGGGGTTAGGACAAAGCCGATCAACTGCAGGTTTTATTGCCAGTGAGCTGAGACATGCAGCTGTTTCAATTCTTTGATCACAGAAGATAGCAGAACAAGCAAACCCAATGCTGATGCAAACTTCTTTTTTATTCAAAAAACTCGTCTATATAAGCTCAGTACAGCTGCTTGGGCTCCCAGAAGGTGGCAGGGATAAGGGGCAGGGGCCAGGGGAGGGCTGGCAATCCATACGTACAGTGTCCCTGTGGCAGATGGTACCTGCTGAGTCTTCTTTCTGGCCAGATATAACCAATCCTCTGCCATTTCATGCCAGTGCTCAAGTGTGCTAGAAATGCAACTTTTAAAAAAGTTATTTTCTCCATATGCAGAAGAAACTCTTGGAAGTTAGCATGCTTCAGTCTCAGTTTGTATGTCTTGTTTCCTTTCTCATAGACGGGAGGCGTATGTGTCTACCTCAGCCTTATCTAACGAGTTAGCTTGATGCTTTAACTTATCCTTCTGTTATCATTAGTTCATCAAGGAAAATACTTCCAGGACTTTCTGACTCACATCTTGGAAACCTCTTTTTCTTCTCAGTATTTTGGCCCAGGATAGAGACTTTTTTTTTTCTTCATATTTGGACATGCCTGGTGCATATGCCAGATACCACAAATAGCCCAATCTCTCTTCTTCGTCAGGCAGCATCTGGACATTTTCCTTCTGTGTCATTACAGTGGTAGACTTTGACCTGGATTCTCTGCTACATAAGGGGTAAGAGCAAAAGAACAAGCTGTTAGGGAGCTGGTCCCACTTCATAGCTTGTTTCAGAACTAGATACCTTCTTATGTTTTGCAATGGGGATTTAAGGGCAAACATTACAGGAACTCTTTCTTTTGAGACTTAAGCCCATACCAAGGATGTAAGTGGTAGAGGAGGTGGTATTTTTCAGGAGCAGAGGGGAGTTTTCCCCCTAACAGCAGATTCCTGTATTGAACCAGCACAGTTCCTCACCATGAGCTTGCATTTCTAATTAGATTCACGTCAGCCATGCCCCCACCTCCAGTTGCTTCTGTCCCTAGGACCTTTCTTCAGGGGATTGTCACTCCGTTGTCGCAAGTTTTATTGGTCTCTGCCCAGATCTGTGCACATCTCCAAGGATGCCTGTAGCTCTTAAAAGCTTTCTACTGTGCTGTGCTCAAAAAAATGTGGAATAGTCTGATTATGCACAATGGCTGCTGGAGAGTCAGTGTGGTTTTCCTGAAGCTATCAGTCCCTTTGGAAATGGGCTGAAAGTTTTACTGTAGCACCCTCTTCTTGCTCTCTCCTCAGTCTTTGCTTGTGATTTCTTGAGAGGACGTTGCAACGCTTTGTTCTGCTGTGAAATCAAACCTGGGACATTCTAGGTTGATGTTAATAAAATGGCAGTGGTGGAGCAATATGAGGTGTAAGCTTTCTGTCTTTGGAATGGTCTCTGTTCTGGCTGCAAATGAAAAGTATCTAATTTGGGAATGTTAAAACATTGATTTCCAGTGCTAGATAATTGTTTTCTGTGAATTTCTTCTTTTTTTTTAAACTTACCTGGCTTTGAAACATGTTAAAATTCAAGTTTTTATATTGCTAATTGGACTATTTTAACAAGAACTAAGATTGCATAAATGGTCTTTAAGATGGGTTTCTTCATTTTTGTTTTTATGGGAAAGCTGTAACATAGGAAGTGATGGGGTGTTTTTAGTGAATTCTAAATGAAATATAAGAACTCTTCCTTTCAAAGGTCTAATTCAGGTGTGGGCATTTAGAATATTTTTCCATCCTGTCTAATTTCTAACTGTCTTAATTTTTCATCTGCCATAAGTGGTGTTAACATAGAGGGATATCACTTACTTCATTGTTGTGCATTACTAGAATATGATACTTCAGACTTTTGGGATCATTATCTAAACAAGGGCTGTGTAAGGCTGATTTGACCTAGATTATCAAAATTAGGACCAAAATTACGTTAATAAAGCTGATGTTTTCTAAAGTACCATATGTGTTGGAAAGACAAGTCAGCTCTTAAGTGATATTTGTGCTTTTCCTTGTGTCTCTCAGTGCAACTGACATTTAGGACGCTCATAAGGATATGGTTTTAGAAGTGCCAAACTCTGAGGTGTCCATATTGACTTCAGTGATACTTGGCCTGTATGGAAATATTTAGGAACCTCACTGCGGGCATGTAGTTTCTAGTCAAGGAAGGAACCCTGTATGGGTTCTTGTCTTGACGTTACTATAACAATCTTTGCCAGTAGGTGGGGTTCCAATCCTGTTAAAAAAAAATGGGAAACCTTGTCTATAAATGCTCGCTCCTCTTGCACTTACATACGCAAGCTGGCCACATCTGGAAATGTTTGATTTGATATAGTGTCGTTTTACATTGCAGAAATGAGCGTAAGCGGTTTTTTAACCCACCAAGTGAGAAATGTGATCTGGGTTTTACTACCGACCCTTTAAATAAAAAACAGATCGCTTATTAAACCATTATCTATCAAGGATATGGAGAGAGTTAGAAATATCCCAGGATCAGAATCAAAATTGAAATGGACACATTTCTGTCTACTGTCCGATCCTGACAGCATGATCCGGTCATGCAGAAGTGCAGAGCTGAAATACCTCACAGGAGGAAAAACGAACGCAGAGAGACAGCATTAAAGAAACAAGCTCGTATCCTATCCCTGTATCTGTGTTTGCTTTGACCATTTCCATTCAAGTACAGGGCATTGCTTATAGGAAATCACTGAAATGTGTTATCATGTGTTGCTTGTTATCAAGATTTGGATAAAATCTTCTCTTATGAGCTTCTTGAGCAGCACTAGATCAGGGAATGCCAGCTGGGTTCCTTGCAAAAGCCAGTGTATTCACAACTGCCTACTCTATGCACGCAAAAGATAGTGAGGGGAGCAAACTCCTGGCTACAAAACAGAATTCAGAAATACCGTGCCCTTTAGTGCTAGTTTTGAATGTGCTAGTTTTTAACCCTGTGTGAATTGCAGCTGATCGATAGCTTTTTAGGTTCCAGTTTCAAGGATGCATACTAGCTAATGCAACTAACTCATTCGCATGCTTTCATCCCTGTTTGCTCGAATGCTGCTTCCTTGCTGATATGGGTACATCCCACTGGCTTTGATAGAGCTGCTCACGTGAGCAAAACCAGAAGGATTTGACTCTCTGTGAATTATGACAGTTGGCATCTGAAATGAAACAAAGATCAGATCTGAGATGGATTTTTGCCATCATGTTGCATTTAAAAGCTCGTATTACTTTGGTTGTATTACATTGCATCACACTCGACCGAGTCAATGTGTCATAAAGCTGCCTAATGTAATTGTACACTGCATAAATGCAACAGAATGCCTCCGAAAAGTGATACTTCATGCTTGCTAGCTAACGCCTCGGCAAAGATTAAATCCACGAAAAGTAGGTATGTCCAATCGTTCGTTTGGATCAGCAAATAATTCATTACCCACATTATCTTTTTTTGAAATGTCACTCTATGTTGTAAATCACTAAGGTCCTGCTTAAAATACCAACGCAGGGATTTTTTTAAAGAGCAAATTAAATTTTAGGGCCAATTCACACAGTCGTTTTCCCCTTGAAGCAGAGCTGCCCATCTCCAAAGGCAAAATGCCTAGTTAGAGCGTTTGCCTCCCTTTGTAAGTAGTGATTCTCAATGGGCGCAGCTTATTCGTCTCGGAGACTCCCTCTCAGGCATTGGCCTCTCCATGGGAGCTTTCAGAAGAGAAACCCTGAGAACGGCCATTTGCCCGAGAGGAACAAACTGGGTATTGTGAATTGAGATCTCGGGAGCCCAGTCTCTGCTCTCTTTTTTTGAATTATCTTGGGGAAAAGGATCATTCTCCTCTCTTTGTGCCTCAGTTTGCCTGGCTACAAAAGCTCAGGAGATCGAATGCTGTCTTAGCAATGTGAAGTCTGGTTTTCATAACTAATTCCTGTAAGCTGTGATGAAGGTACAACGTTGGGTTATGGATGACAAGCTGGGGAGGAGGAGAGGTAAGCTAAGTAGCTGGAGTTCCAGTAGTTCCCTTTCTGAGAAGAACGGGAGGCGACTTGTTGAAATTGTTCAGGTGGGAGCTGCAGAGAGCTGCTCCCGAGCACTGGGAGGGAAGGGCAGGTCCCTTCCACTGATGTGGAAACAGAGGCTCAAAAAGGCATGAAAGAGAAAGCCTATGATTTTGTGTGGCAGTTCAAATTCCTTAAAGGGCAGGGGGAATGGGAGAGGCTGGGGGACAGCTGGGGCCAGGCAATGCCCTTCTGTCTGGGTAGAGCTCACGGGGGGCGGGGGTGAGAACCAGTGTGCTGAGAAGAGTTGATATCCTGGCAGGTTCAAATCTGGCTGATGGGTGAGCAAACAAGAGCGTGACCCTTTGAAAATCGCAATGGTGATTTTCAGTGTGCACAGCAAGTCACTGGCATGGTATAAATCTGAGGGAATTGCGAAGGTGTTAGACGAGAGTGGGAGCGCGGGTGTGCATTCTGAAGGGTTGCTCTGTGGAGCACATGGCGAAGCCGTTATCTTTCAGCAGAGGAGATTTCCAAGCTCAGGTTATGTTGTGATTTTGACAGCGGACTAGGAATTATCTCGAAAAATGAGTTTCTCACACACTGCTGAAACTGGGAAAAAAATATAATCCAGGTGACAGCTTATCCTTGAAAAGCTTTATCCAGCCCTTAGTGCCTCTTTCCTTCATGGGAATTTGACCTCAGATGGCCTTGCTGCCAGCCTCACGCCATAGCCACAGCCCATCTGTGTCCACCCCTGGGCAGGGTCCAGATGTGCCCCACGCAGAGCTGATGAAAGTCTCTCCTGCAGCCAGGCTCCGGAGACCGCCAGCCCGCGCACCCTCGTTTCTCCCTACGGTGCTGATGCCACATGAAGCGTGGCGGGGGGCGAGGGGGGGTCCTGTGTGCAGCTGCTCCTAAAACCATCCAGCGGGACCACATGCAGAGGCCGCTGCACAAAGAACGATGCCCGTTTTAAGATTTCCCAACAAAATACCCAGTAAATCCCCAGGATTTCAGTACCTGCGAGGCTGGCAAGGAGGAAATCTGTTTCCCAGCGTGTGCTCGCTGTGACACACAACCTTTCAAAGCACAAATTGACCTTTCTCGGTAGTGATAACTGAAATAACATTTCACCATATTGTAAAATTAGAGACACTTCAGCAACTACTACAAGTGTTGTGAGTTTCCCCCTTATCAAGCAGAAGGGGTGATTCTGATCTCTCCTGTGCTGGATCCTTGATTGGCTGTCACCCCTCCTGACATGCCCCGTTGCCTGCAGTGGATTGGCCAGGGGCAGATTTATATCCCCCTGTCACAGCCAATAGAAATATAGTGTTTTCTGAGTCACTGTTTAGTTACAGTGACAGAACCCTGATTGGGTGAAGCCTTGTGATTTATGGGTTTTTGCTGAAGAGTAACTGAGTTTTATCAGAACATAATGATGTGGTACTAATGCTCATTGCGAGGCAACATGGCTGACCAGTTTGGAAAGGTCAGCTTTTGACCTTGTCTGTGGTTTAAGTAGATCTTGTTGAATTGCATGCTGGCTGGGGTTACCTGCTCGCAGCAAACAGCACCCCAAATCATATCTTTCTTTGCTGCGCCGGTGACCGACTTGACCCCCGCCCCATCCCAAGGAATTAGTCTGAAAGGTTGGGGTGGGGGGGAAGCTCTTCAGGTTTGTGGTTGCGCTGCGGTTCTTGCTGCCTCCATGTGATCGGTTTCTGAACCGAGGGTGCCTCCGCTTGCCAGAAAGAATTCCATTCTTCTCAAGAGGTAGGAGTGAGAAGAGGAGATATCTTGAAGAAAAGGGTGGAATCCAGGACATCCGCTGGAGGAGGTGCCATGATTTGATCATCAGGCAAAGACCACTTACTGGACATGTGTAATTAATCTCAGGATGTGCTTTTCAAAATGCCTCTAGGGACTAGCTTAATTCAGAAAGGAAGATGTAGACAGGTAGTTATTACCATTTAATTGCTTCTTTTAATAATGAACCTGATCCAAAGCATTCTGACAGTAGAAAGTTAACATCTCTGTGCTGGCCTTGTTGTTATGGCATCATTCAAACTTACGGTTTGTTGTTGTCGGGAATGTCAAGAAGGTACATTTGTTGCGAATAAAGCAGGATTTATTTTCTGCATTAGTTAATAGTACTTCCTTTCCTCAGTCAGCATTCAGACTTGAGGGTACAAATCTCAAGCAGAGCAGCAAAACTCTTAGTAACATTTTAACAGGATTTATTAAGTTTGTTTGCTTGAATAAACATCAGGATCCTCAAGCACTTTCTTTTCTGAAGATTAACAAGCAACCTGGTTGCCTGACACTGCGATTTCAGCATGTTATGGGTGTCTTTTTCCTCAAGTTCCTTTACAGATCCCAACCTATATCTTTTATTAGGTAGCACAAGGGTCATCGGCCCCGAAGCGTACACCTGTATTGGTGAGTTACTAAGCTCACGGGTAAGACAATATTTCTACAGCTGGTTTGTAAGCCATTTCAGTCAAGTACGTTCAAAAGATTCTACATGCACATAAATCTCAGTGTCACCAATATACACAAGTACAAATTTGCAAGATATTTACACAACACAAATACTGTTACATACTAATTTTATGAGTCATTTTTACATCACAGAGAGAGGAAAACATCACACAACTTTACTGTGAGCATCAGTTTGGAAGAAATAATATTGTAATTCATGTAGATGCATAAAATTTTATAACTATTATTTAATGCTTGTTACACCTCAATTCCTATCTGTGTGGTGTTTGTTCTTTATGTTTCTACTTGTACTTTACATTCAGTTTCTGACATCTCTCTCCTGCTATTTGCCTTGCCCAGGTAATGAGCTGTTTCACATTTGGTGCCAATTAGGAGACATTCCAGGCTTCTGATACAGTTACAAATGTTGATTCTCAGAAATGTGTGAAATGTGTGGACCAGATTCTGATCCGTTAATTCCAAAGGAGAGCAACACCAGTAACTTCAGCTGAGTCACTCTTGTTTTATAGATCTGATTTATACACAATAAAAGAGCCTGGCCCTAACTATTTCCCTGCTACAGTTCTGTTTGCTTTGGGGGACTAATTATACTGTAGGCTGCTGTTTGCACAGGGTTGGCTGTGAGCTCATGAACCAAATGCAGATTTGAATATGCTCTAATAGTTATGAGAAAGGCTCTTTGGATTGGGTTTGGAGCTTGGGATTCATAGGTTACATTCCAACTTGGAGTGATCCTAGGCAAGCTGCTAAACCTCTTCTGCTCTAAACCTATCTATCCCATTTATACAGTAGATACAATGCTTTTTTACAAAACACATAGGTAATGCCCAAGAACTCTAATTTTTGAAACAATCTGAATGCCTCCAGTTGAAACTTTTTGATTTTGAACAATCTTTTTATGCCTATATTGAAAATATTAACAGACTGTTTGGGAAAAAAGTTTCCGTTTCCATTTCCATATGGAAAATGACTGAAGGGTATGCACAAAATTAATACTTGCCTGTTGAAACATTAACAGATTTGTCACACTGTTAGTCTCAGAGCTAATCCATGCAAAGTTGAGAAGAAAGCAATTCAGCGTGGATTTGGAAGCTCCTCACTGTGTGAAGGGCTGTTCAGAATGCTGAGCAGGGATGTTCCTAATGCCTTCTAAACTGTCTGAGATGCTTATTTGCAGCTCAACAGTCACCTCTTAGAGAAATTTGCTGCATCTACATATTATAAGACAACTGTTGTAGAGGAGACACTTTAACTCTACATTTAACTTATGAGGGGTATCTGGCCTTTAAGTCTGTTTCTCTTCAACCCATCACAGATAAATGGAGTACCAGAATGTGCCATTGATGCCAGGATCCCCAGGAAAAGGCGTGCAAAGAGCTCTCATGGATCTGGAAACTTGAGAAAGGGAAACGGTTGAAATAATGCACTTGTACTTGCATTTTCACTCCTGGTACTCTGCCATTCTTACCATCTGAATGGTCATATTCAAACAAGTCTTGATGACATAATTAGACTGAAATGTTGTCCGAATTCCAGTGTGTCTTTATCACAGCTGAATATGAGGGAGACCCCAAAGCAATGCAAGTTTGATCTGCTGTGGGTAAATATGCATGGGTCCCAGTGCTTCGTAGGACCTTGTTCAACAGTGATCAACCTGGAAAATAGAGTGGTAATCAGGGAAGAGTAGTTCTTCTGCCCTGACTTAGACTGGCTCTAATATAGTAAGAAAACAGGACTCTGTTTTAGTCAAAATGGGAGAAGATACAAAGAAATATGCAATTTCCCTATTCATATGCTGGCGCTGGAATTGTGAAAACTGCCTAATGTTGTCTAGAATTGGCTAGATCCTAGCGCCATGGGCTCCATCCCTGGTTTGCAGTTCTTCTCTTTAATTGCATTCAAGTAAGCAAAGAGAGCTACCAGGGTCACATCTGCTCGATAGATGCTCTTAGCCATCTGCTGTCCAAGTCACCTGCAAAAGGTTCAGGCGTTGCCATGGTAAATGTGGTAGGCAATCCAGTAAAATAAGTAGCACTGTATGATGAGATTACTATAATCTCAGAGGGAGAAAACTAGGAAATCGGTGCATTTTGCTGCATGTCCCACTGCATGTGCATGGTTAAGGATAGCAACTGTATTCCACGCTGAAGCTGTACTTTGATCTCAGGGTATTCCGTTTTAATTTTTGTTTTGTTAGCTTTTATCCCCAAATCTTTCTGCCTGGAAACTGGGGTTTTATGCACACACCGTAGTTTATGTATGAAGCATGGGCCAAAAGAGACAAAGGCTGAAATTTACAGGCTGCAAGGAGGCTATAATTTTTCTTTTGTTTTGTAGTGTGTGGTTTTGGGGTTTTTTTCTTCTTGTTGTTGTTGCATTCCAGTTCTGATCCTATCTGCTAATATCATAGTTTGGCTTCACTCCCTCATAGTTTTGATGTCCCAACTTTTCCTTATTAGCACCGGGAAATCATAAGCTTATAGTGAGTGATAGCCAGTAGGTCTGGGATTGATTACAAACAAAAATCCTAGATAAGATCATAAATTTAACCCATCCCTGTGATGTGATCGTATCAGGATTCAAGTACGTCTAAAAGTTGTTTCCGATTTTCAGCCACTTCATCTGGTTTCCATACATCCCAGCTGGGAGTGAAATGCTCTTGCAGTGGACTCTAATCCGTGCCAGCCTGGCTTGGAAGAAGCCCTCATTTCTGGTTGTTACTGTGTTATAAAAATGGATAGAAATGCTTTAGACAAGATGGACATTTCAAGGAGGATCAGTTCAAACACTGCTGAGGTAAAACTGACTTGATAATAACAAAACAGGGCACCATCCTTCTAGAACTACTGCTTATCTATTTTTATATGCGTCCTACATCCGAGCTGCCTGCTTTCCCTGCTGTAAATGACCGCTGGGATCCAGTCCCTTTGCCTGAAAGCAGATTGAGCTTTACACCTTCTGCAAGTGCCGAAGCCGATGCGCTCCCATCCATCCCCTCACCCCGTGGTACCAGGTGATTTAATGTTACTGTTGCTTTAACGGCCTCATCGCTGCTCTGGCTACACAGTAGTTGTCTCCTGTGTGACTGTGCCTGGGAAAATCTATTACTGGAGTGCCATTAATCTGAGGCTGCCGCCTCTGGCACTTTCTGACTCTTCTATTTAATGGGCCTCTGCTTCCGGAGCTCTGGAGACATGCTGTTTTCCTCTCTTGATCAGCTTTGTTTAATTATCAAAATATTTGATGCAGAAAATTGACATTAGTTGTGAAGGTTTCTGCCTTCCTCCTCCTTACAGCCTCCCTCCCTCCTTTGTAGTGACACTGAGATCTTCCGCATGTACCACCTTCACCTTAAAATAGAAAATCGCTTGAACAATCATTTGCTTGTCCGGGCACAAGCTGCATTAGCAAGCTACAGGTAGAGCTGCTGTAACCCCTCTGCTGTAGCATGGCGCTGTGCCTCGCCCAAGCGTGAAGCGAGCCCACTGCACAGGTAGTACAGCTGGGCCTTTGTCTCCTTCCTGCAAATATAACAGTGCAGCCAGCCAGCGCTTCGGAAAAGCTCAGAAGAGGGGAGCCCCATGGATTCCTGTGCCTGTCTGCGGGGTGAGCTCATCAGTAAGCGAAGGCTCAGCAAGATTCAAAATCGTGAAAGTCCCTTAGGAGCTGAGATTTCCACTCTGGCTTCCTGCTCCTATTTTCAAAGCAGGAAGCTTTAGGTGTTGCAGCTGTTTCAATTGCACCAGTGCATTTTGCTTACCCAGTGACCACATTCCTCATTCCAGGACTTGGGATGGGCCCATATGAACCAATATTTATTGCTAAAATGAAGATCCAGGGACAATAGGGTTCCCATGTATAAGTATCTTCATAGGTAGAGAAGACAAAGTCCTGAAGAAGTCTCCTCACGTTAGCAGAAAAAAAGACCACTGGTGAGGAGACAAATCCAAATAAGGTAAATTATTCTTATCACTGGAAGTCCTTAGCTGCTGGAACAACTATCAAATGGAAGTGGTAGTTTTTCTGTGCCTGAAATCTTTAAATTGAGACTGTATGCCATTTTGGAAAATATACTTTTTCCAAGCATAACTTACTAGGTTTAGTGCAGGGTAAGAGAGAGAAAGTGTCTGGGCTCTGTTATTCTGGCCAGGCCAGAGGAGCTGGTGTTTCTTTTTGGTATTTGAGTACCGGCTTCTGCCATGCTCCTCTCAGCACTGCCTTGTTACAGAGGAAAAGGAACTTTAAGGAGGGTCCTAAATTAGTGTCCCTCTTTTCACAAGCCATGTCTCTTATTTCTGCTGCCTCTCTGTAAAATGCAATGAACAGTGAAATGTGAATTACTGAGATTTGGGGCTACTGGGAGACAAAGCAGGGGAACTGTTTATGTAGCACTGAAACACGTGAGTACCATTGCTATATTCTTTCCTCATATGTATGCCTATTTGCTCCACTGGACTTAGTTCCTTACTACTAACATCACTGCTCTCTCTTTCTCCATTACACAGGCTGTACTTTCCTCACAAGACACAAACAGGCTGTAAGGAAGGCGAGTAAAGTACAGATGGGGCCCATAATAGTTATCCAGCTCACTATTACAGTGACTTTCAACAAGTAAATCACATTCCAGCAATAATTACCCTCTTTTACCAGCAAAACCTTACATGCTGTTGTCACCATCAAACTGGGATTAATTGCTGTTTGATATTTATATAGTTTATTTGGGTCTTACTATGTATATAAATATTTTCAATTCCCCTTATTAATTCATATTAAAGGAATTATATTTACTAATTAATTCATATTAGAAGGCTATCAGAGAAGCTGTTTGAACAAAGCATTTTACAGTGAAAAAAAAAATTTAATTGAAGCCAGAACATTTTGCAGAGGGACATCGATTTTGATGAGGAAGCTTCTCAGCATCAGAGTGTATTCTCCAGCCAAAGACAAAGGGACACACTGAAAGCTCCAGAACAGATGACCTGACGCAATTGAATTTTGCAAAACTGTTCAGATGGTTTTGTTTTCACCCCATACAAATAGGAACAGCATCCACGATCTCGAAACCTTGCAATGCTGTGTGTCACAGTATTGCTTTCCAGCTGCTGTTGTGCTCAGATGACCACTAGCAAAAGAAGGGAAGTGTCTGGGCTACATTCTTACCCACCTCACAGCTTAGGTAGTGAATACGATTGATTCTGCATTATCTTTTCCACTTTGGACAGTTGTCTTTCCTTCACGGTATGTAAGAAACACATTCAGGAACGTTGAGGAGATAGGCAGGCAAAGATGCTTATCAGAAATGTCCCTCTACTCTGTGCATATACCTGCCAAATGAACTGGTTGACTGTTTGCCCAACATTTGCTTTTGACTATGTTTTTCCTACTCAGTCCCCATGGATGGTATAAAGTTAGGGCCAATGCAACGAAGGTGCATGGGAATCTAAGAGCAAGGTGGAGAGGGAATATTCAAAGAAATGCAGGTCAGTTTTTCTCACCAGCAGATCGGTGTCTGCAGCTTTCTCTCCTCCCTTTGGTTTGGGGTGCAAAGATGCAAAATGAGAGAGGAGGGATGCATCCAGACTCCCAGCCTGATATTGTAGAGTAGACAACCACAATGTTACCTTTTGGGCTCAGGTTTGTTAGCAAACTTTTCATTAGAGCTCCCATACTTCCTTAAATAAAGGGGCAAACTGATGATTCACAAAAAGCCTGACTAGTTAGCTAGCCAGTCCATGGCTGTATAATAAAAAAAAAAAGAAAAAAGAAACCAGGTTTATGGGTTCTTTTCCCCCCGCCCCCCCTTCCTGTTCGCAAGGTTTAATCTTGTGTGGTTTAAATTCTTCAACCTCTTATCTCTCTCCTGCACTGCTTTTATACTAGGAATATTTCTGGTGAAGTCAGTGAAGTTACCTGTGTGTAATTCTGGATGAATCCGTTGAAGGCAGCTATGGACCACTCAGGTAAATAATGAGAGATAATCAAATTCAGACTCTCCTTGTGAATATCCACTGTTAAAAGATCAGTTATAAGCCTCCATGCTGTTTGGGACTCAGAAATGCAAAGCTAGTCTAGTAATAGGTAGTTCATTGCATCACAAATTTGGGCATAAGGAGAAGGAATACCTCTAGCTTCATTTATACTGCAAATGAAAAAAATCATAAAGATACAAACCACCAAGGTGCAAAATGAGTTTTCCAATTCATAAGCACAAGCCACCACGAGTTAAAACCTCTTGGTTTCTTCCCATAGCGCCCCAGGCAATAGTTTTCATATATATTTCTCCATGGTCAGAAGTCAGAGCAGACCACTGCTATCTAAGACCTTGACTTTTTTTCCCTGACAGTTACAATTATTACAGCCCGGGGGACTCATTTTCTCAGTCTGGCCACCCGCTGACCTAGCCTGCAACCAGAATACACTTTAAAACAAACAAACAACAGCTAGGCTCCCCTCTCTTCACTTCTCCTCCCCCAGCTCTGGAATATTTTTACACCGCGCCCCTTGCAAAAGGATATTAGCCACTATTGCTGAAGGCACAATCACATTATCAGCACCATTCTCCCTCTCCTCCCCACAAAGATAAATTTTTTATGTTGCTATTTTCTTCTCTTTTGTATTTGGCATTCGATATTTATGTGATAAACTGCAGAGCTGCTACTAAATGGGCCCTGATACAACTTAATAAATACATAACAACATCCAGACTGCACTGTATTACTTCGCTGTGTCCTGGGCTGCTAAGGATCCTTGGAGATAATGTCTGCTAAATAAAAGTTATGCCTTAGTGTAGGGTATTTATTCTGGAATAATTACTTGCACATTAAATGACTGCTGTTGCTGCTGTTGAAATGCGCTGGCTGATAATCCTGTCTCTCCCTGTTTGTCTTTCTGAAGTGCACACATGCTCTGCGTTTCTCTCTATCATACCCAGAACGTTGCTGTGTTGGAGCACCTATACTTCTCTGGATGAATATGTAAGTAATACACAACTAACAATTTTTGTACTGGGAGGTTGTCTACTGTTCTAACCAGGAAATGTCCACAAGCAAAACCTTGACATTTGTAGGCTAAACTTTTAGAAAGAAGTCTGTGTTTAGGTGCCCCACTGAACTGAAGTGTGATTTAGCAAGTGAGCATAGCAAGTTCCAAATGCAGGGGCTGGGCCTCACTAAAGAAAGATAGGAAAGGAGGTACAGCAAAAAGTTACAGGCAGAAGCTGCGATGGAGGTAGCTCACTTTCCTCTAAAGTGCACAAACTTTTCTCTGTTCTCATTGTCATAGTTTAACATTTCTGAAGTTTTTTGCCAAATTTTTGCATCTTTAATTTTTTTTTTTTTTTTGTATACGGAAAGCAACTTAAATGGGGTAATTGCTAATCACACAATGTGCAAGATATTCCTCCCACACACACCAAGCATTGACTAACATTCAGTGAGATTTCCCAGCTGTGCTTGAGTGATAGGAACCATCGCTCAGCTTCCTGGAGACATGCCTCAGAGACCCCACTTGGACCTAGATTTAGAAGCTGTTCACAAAGTGCTGTTTCTTCAGGTGTAGGTACCTAGGCATTTCATTAGCCTTAGTCAGTGCTGGGATGCCTTTTTTTGTGGAAGTAGCATTTCCTTGTTTAATTCCTGATAATGAGATTAGTCAGAGAGTCAGAGTCTGAAAAATTAGGATGAGAATTGTACATCTGATTGACATGAGGTAACATTAGTTCCTATATTACATGTAGTGGTGTTTTGTTATCTTTCCAGGAAGAAAGGAGAAATTATTCCAGAGTTTGTATCAACCGCAGAAGAACATTAAACAAAATACTTCCTCAATCTCTAAAATGTATATGTTTTTGAGATGAGCTGTTTTGCCTGTGATAACGTAGGTACAGAGGACGTATGCATGCATAAACACACATACACACATGGACACATACAGAGGTACATTCAGGAATCATTCCTCGAATCTTCACTCTACTTTCCTGTTCCAAAATGGCTGGTTTTTCTTTACCAGAATCTTTTCCAACTGTGTTCTAATTGCTGAAACCGTCAGCCTAAAGTACCATCAACCAAAATGAAGTGAGACAGACTCACACAAGCTGCAAAACTTTGCAACACAAAGCCACTTTACAAAGAGTTTAGCTCTATAGAAACCACAGTGAATGCTAGGAGGAATCCCAGAAAACTTTGCATGATGCTTCAAAATGCACCACAGGGATCCCGTGCTTGTTACCTCCTGACACCATCTTTCTGTAAAGGAAAAAGCATACAGCGCTGTGTGGAGCGATTACCCTGGGGTCCTGTGCATTCAGCACTAATATTGGAAAGTTTCAGATCTCACAAAGAAGACAACAAGGACCTTTGATTGCCCCTGTTGAAGCTCCTGGTAAGAAGCAGGGCACTTCCCTCCAACCCCTCTGAGCCTAGATGTGTGGATATTTTCATGCCCACTTGACAGGTGACTATTTTACCAGACAGGGTTGTCAGTGCTGCTGGGGGTTATCTGGATTTAGCTGTAGGCAGGAACTGAACGACAATGAGCATTAAAAAAGCTCACTGTTCTTCGTTTGTTTAGAGACAAGCCATCTCAAACTTGTTTGAAGCCTTTTTTATTGAATTCACACTCTTGTGCCAAGCACTGAAAGATTTACTTTGGCTATTGCTGTAAGATGGAAAGCATATGAATGCATGGCTGTCTGCCAGCTATGGGTGAGCCGTGAAAGGTCTGGTACAATGGACGGTTACATGGAACAAATGTGAATGCAGTGGGCAGACGTGACTAAAGAAAGGCTTTGGCATTCAAAGAGCTGCTTGAGGTTTAATCCAGTGACTGAAGTAGGGTCAAGAGATAACACGTCTAACCTGCAAAGCTTTTAACTGTGCAGCAGCTGAAAACTAGTAAGCTACAGGTATACACACATGTCGTCTGAAGTAACAGCTGCTTGCCTCCCCTTGCAGGCTCTAGCTCTTCCACAGACTCCATCTGCAAAGACGAAGACCCAGTTGGACTTATCCAATGCAAGGTACCCCAATTGCTGTTGTATATTTCTTGCAGATGTTGCCATAATTTTGTTGTGATACAATTTGACATACGACTCCCTGCTGCATCCGAAAGGGGCACATTATCTCAATTAATGTTTCACAGCAAACATGGCACTGATAGTATTCATGGGACTAAAGACTATTACCATTTGCATGGTGACTAGCACAAGAATTATGACTATGTGTGTTTTCTGCAGCAAAATTTGCCCTCAGGCTCCCTTTTTTTTTTTTTTCTTTTTGGCTTGTGACAATGTTCCCTTTTTCTTCCTCCTTCTGTTTTGATTTCTACTTAAAGTTTTATGGCTCTGTCCCCTCCAGGGTGCTATTATCTTGTATGCTAATAGGGCTATGCATATTCTATTAGCGTTGTCAGTGTGAGATAAGAGGCACATTCTGTAAGGAGCACTCAGGGGGTAATAATCACAGCAAGGGGTCTCAATGTTAGTACATTATCAGTCATCTTCACATTTCAGTGGAGCCTGTTTATGCACCTCTTCAGCTGCGCAACTCAGACACTGAAAATTGCTGAATGTTTACGGAAACTGTTGTAGAGGAACATAATGGGATTTGAGATTGACTTGATAAAGGAGCCTTCTCCCTTGTTGCTTCCAGATACAAGATGTTTGTAACTGTATGCAATAAGTAGGATAATATGTTATATGGCAGTTAGCAGCTAAAAGCAGACTTGGATCTGTATTTCAAGCAATGGAACAGCTATCTAGGAAAAGATTTCAAAAGGGTGCACACCATCAGTGTTTCTTCAGAGATTTCTCTTTCTTTCTCACTTTTTATATGGTAACACACAAATGCACACACCTGGTTCACATCATTAGGAAGGCTGACAATTTTTACACCCTTTAGTCTTGAACTTGAATAAATGTAAGTGAGTAGGCCCATAGAAAGAAAATTGGTGACAGCATGTGAAGGGCAAATGAGTAACTATTTGCAACACTCTTTGTTAGCTAAATAACATTCCTCGGTTGCAGCAATGGGCAATGGCATGTGAAATAGGTGTCATGCGAATGTTTTCTTCAACTGTTGATGAGGCTATGGGCTGGTGAGGCAGAGGGTTTTCTGTTGTTGGACATAACTGTTGTTTCTCCCAGTTCACTTGTGTTCCCACTAAGATTCACAGGAGTGGTAACGCTGCAATCTACCATTGTAGCCACCCTATGGCAGGCGTCAGTACACCCTACAGGCGTAGAGTGAACAGGCAAGAGTTCATCTGCTAGGGTAAGGTTCTGTTCCCACCCTCGAATGTGGCATTTCTTGAACTGGTAACCAGCAAGTCCATAACTTACAAAAAATTTGGAGAAATTTGGTCTTTTTTTCTACTTTTCTGACATCACAGTTTCGAGGGAACCTTGCATAGTGTTAGATTTTCAGTGGAACTTGTAGGAGAAAAGGTAAAGCACAGTGCTAGTTCTTTATACGTTTTGTTAGAAATATATGTACATAAATGGCATTTTAATAGGGTTTCTGTATATTTCTCAGCAATTTAGTTACTGCTGTTCCAGCAGTAGTAGCATATTTATATGATGTCTGACACCTAGATTATAATGGGGCTTAAAGTTATCATTTAGTTGAGCTAAGGATGGAAAGAAAAGGGGATTTTGTGCATTTCTTAGGAAGGTGGAATCTGTAATTAGGTGTAAAATCAGGGGCTTGTCATAAATTCAGTGCCTGATTTTGCAAACCATGGGAGAATAACCTAATGGGGAATGACAAAAAATACAGAGGTGAGGAACTAATCTCATATTTAGAATGTAGGAACAAACAATTTTTGGAGATAGATAGGGAACTTTTACTGTTCCTACAGTAAAACTTTTTCTTTCTACAAATAGAAAACTAAGTACTCAGCCATGGGCAAAGCCTTTAGGAGAGCCTTAAAATGATGCTTGGTATAAATATGCAAATTCCTAAATGCATAGGTGCCTACTTAGATGATATAAACTTAATTCCTGGGAAGTAGCAGCTGTATGCTTGCTACAGCCGAACAATCGTAATAAGGAGAAAAGGGCTATGTTTTGGATCACTTCTGTAGTACTTAAGATTACACATGGATATGAACACTCCTTACTTTAAAAATATTTGTCCTTGACATTTCCAGACACATGGCTCACACCAAATGTATGCAGCTCCATCTCCTGAGGGTCTTGAGATTAAAACCCCTGCTTTCTCACCTTGTGATCTGGCATTAATAGCTGATAGAAAAATCACATACATGACTGACATCTTCCTAGAAATGTGAGACTGTGGAATTAATGAATGCCATGCTGGAAAGCAGGGGTCAGTTTGGAAATAGGATTTCTGTTGCCAGCCATCCAGTCATGAACTGGACAATCTACCGTTCATTTTTTTGCTTTAGCATTGAGGAAAATTGGTCTGGAGAATAAAGCAGTCAGAAAATAAGCAGCTATGTTTCTTTGGCCACTGGAGGTTGATGGACTTTTATAACTTGTGGAAATCAGGCTGACTTCTGTTTTACAGAAGAGCTGTTAACGCGTTCTTTATGACTGCTAACTACTTTATCCTGCTGTTATCTGCAGGATAAATCTGCAGATCTAGAGGCTTCGGTGGCTCAAAGGATTGATGGTCAGACACTATGTTACGGTTAGGTCAATGATGGTGGTGCAGTGGTGTTAGACAGCTACCAACCTCTGGATGCTTAGTGAAATGTCAGGGGGAAGGGGGTCTCTGCCCGGTTTGTCGAGAGGGGTATCTGCAGCCCAAAAGTTCATCAGCTGATTGAGACAGCTGGAGAGAATGGGCCATGGAAAACTCTATTCTGTATGATTTAAAATTACTTTCAGCAGGGCAATATGGGAGATGTACCTTATTTTATCTTGATGTATGGAGAACTCCTTTTGCCACAGCAGTGTTAATATTTTTGTTGCCCGTTTTCTACTTTTTCTGCTGCATCTGTCTCCAGTTTTGTCAACACTGATCTTGTCAATGTGGCCATGATGAAATTACATAAACATGCTGAAATAATATTATTCATAAATGAAACAGCTCAACCCCTCTACAACTGTTTTCACTAGCATGGATTTAAATTGCTAGCAGTTCTGTGCGACTAGTGACGATCTCAATGAAAAAAATGCACTTTTCTAGAAACTAAAATATTTCATAAGGGAAAAATGTATTTCTGTGTATTTTTAGCATGAGATAAAAACTTGGAAACATTTTCTTTGGGGAAGATGGATTTCCTTTTCCCTTTTAATTCTTTCCATTCTTCTGTTCCTTGTCTTTTTTCAAGAGCAAATGAAAAAGAAAAAAAAAAAAGAGGAGGATAGATACAAAGGGAGCTGGAAGTGAAAGAATTGGAGAGGAAAACCTTTTACTTATGCTTTTTTTTGGTAAAAAACAGGAATATTTGAATAAAAATTCAAAAATGCTGCAAACATTTCATTTGAGAATGACATGCCATTTCTCATTGTTCTGTCAAGGTAGCTCCTGCTACCTCTTAGCTCTGCTGCAATCATTATTGTTGCTTCTGGGTGCACACCGGTTATTTTGGCTTCCACAGTGAAAATACAGAACTCCTGAGTCTGTCAAGTAAGCCAGAAAACAAATGCAAAAAGGGAAAGAATGGCATATCTTCTTTTGCTGCTGTTTCTACATCTCATCAGAAAAAACTGTGCCCCGGTGCCTTTCTGCATCCACATTATACATATGCACTGAATGGCATTAATCTGAGCAAGGGTTAAATCTGGACTCCCTCTAACTGGATTCCTCACTCTAGGTGTGTTTGAAGGAAGGTTTTATTTAATCAAAAGTAGGTTGTGTTCAGCTAAAGCAATCATTCTAAATAGACTTTCTTTTTAAAGGGTCATAACAACTGCATTTGTAAGAACTAAAGGGATAAAACTAGTAAAAGACCTGAAGACATATCTATCTAATGTTTTCTGGGAGTTCATTATTGTTTCAGAGCAACTTCTGGAAAAATAAATCCCAAAGCATGCTGTTTACCTCAGTCTGTGGGATCTATAGGTGATATATGAGAAAAGCACTGTGCTACCAGCATACTGCAGACAGCCTTATCCTGTCCGGATTGTCAAACTCCTCATAGAAACTGAACAGGTAATAACCAGGGGCCCAAGCCTATCCGCCTCAGAGCTGTGCAAGAGTCGTGATGCTGGAAGACAAGACGGGACCCACATTCACTTACATGTCTGAGAGCCATCCCATTTTCATCAGTGAGCACATGAACATTGCACGGGGAGAAATGTGGAAGCAATTACTTTAAGAGCCGTCTTTTGGGCAATTCCCAAAGAGACATCAGACCCTGTATTTATGAAGCCTATTGCATCGGGCCCTAATGAAGCAATTAAGCAAAGGGTCCTCTGTGTTTGATCTAAATGTGGTAATTTTTACAAAAACATCGCCGAGTGATAGATACCCATAACTCAGAGTCCTTAATTGTACTTAATTTGTTTGGAATACGAATGTGCATTTAATTAAGCCAGGGCTTTGCCCACATGTTTAAAGAAGGGCTGTCAAGGAAAATTAAGACCCAGTTTGTTTTCAAAGTTACTGGTTTTTATCAGGCCAGGACAGCGATCTTCGAACAGAAGGTTACAGATAATTAGGCAGAGACCTCAAGCCAAAAAAAAAATTCAGAGACACTGTACAGCTGAGAAAGCAGGAAGAAAAACTCCTTGATGAAGAAACATAAGAATCGGCTGTTCACATAATAAAGTCATGCATGGCTAGGATTTGGTAAATGTGACCTGTTGGTTAAAATGTGTTTTGCGTTCTTAAACTCCAGCAATGAGGATGGAGACTGGCTGTGTTTAATGGCAGAAGCAGCTGGCTCCAGGTCCAGAATTCATGCCGCGCTCAAGGACCACTGAATACGGAGAACTGATGGCATCTCCATCAAACAACAATAAAGTGGAAAGGGCAAAAAGCATTTTTCTTGTTCACTCGGATTTACTGAATCTAAAGCATTGGCTGTGAAAGCTGGTTTTAAAAGTGTCTCTTTCCCAGGCACAGAAATACAGTAGGTGCTTGTCATCCTCTCAGGAAGAATATTAGTCTGATGCATGGAAAGGGAGTTTATTCCTTGATGAGTAGTGCTTTTGACTTGCTGATACTGTTATGGAAAGCGGCACAGTGCACTTTTTTTCATGCACAAAAATATTTCCATAGAAGTGACATACAGGGAGGAAAGCATGTAAACAAAAATGTTGAGACAACTGTGGATTTAAATCTATATTTTGTTCTTTCTTGTTTAGTGAAAAAATAAAGAATGCAGTTAAAAATTCATAATGCTTCAACACACATGAAGAAAAGGCAATTTTTGATATTGAAAAATTAGTTTCTCAGCACAATAGCAAACAAAGTCCATGTGTGGACACTGTAACCTCCACTTTCTGAGACTCTTCAAGAATCACATGCTGGTTATCAGTTTCTCAACACTGCCATTTTTAATGTCATGGTGAGGCATTTACGTCAAGAGATCCTTATTGTGGAAAATAGTTGCAGTCTAAATAGGTTACATGGCCAACAAAGAAAGCTGTGCACACATCATTGGCGAGTGGTGAACTAAGTCACAAAGTGAGTGACTCCTCTACAGAAAGGTGGTGCATCTGTAACAGAGCTGAAAATTGAACCCAGATTCCCTGCACTAAGGGAATGTAGGGTCTGAACTGTGAAAATCATATTTTCTTGAGTGTTTTGATGGGCTACTGTGCTGATGACAGCTGCAGTGGCTCTTAATTATGGATCACAAAACGTGCGGAGAATCAGTAGATTTTTAACCAAAAAAATAACTCTACATAGTATTATCTCCTGTTTCTGGATATGCCTTTAACTGATTTGCAGCTGAATGAAGCTGGCATCTCACTGTGAGATGGTACCTGGGCTTCTCTTCTTGGGTGGCTCAATTTAAAAGTTGGCAAAATACCCAGAGCAGTATCAGACCTAATTTAGTATAAAATTAGTTGACTTAAAATAAACAGAATAAAATAAAATAAATCCTATGGTATTAGAGTTCTCTTGGCTGGATTGCTGCATGCCTAGCAAAGATTTATGGCATGCTGTCGCTAGAACGTTAGAGGGAATGTACAGCGCAGAAGTACCCTGCAAGCCCTTTGCCAGGGTCCTCCCAGCTCACAATGTTACGGGCATGTGAAAGTTTGGAGACCCCAAAATAAGATGCTGAAGGGGAAGAATGCTGTGGGAGAGCAGGAGGGTGCTAAGTGGTAACTGTGAGGCAAAACAAAGGCAGGGAGGTGCTGAACTGCAGCTGATCCCAGGGTGCCATCACGCATTCCAAAGCCCCTCCGAGGAGGTCTCTCTTTTTTGATGTATCTGCTGAGCACATTGAACCAGTTTGCAAAGGCAGGCCCAGAACACAATTCTTCTCGTGGTAAATGAGTATGTCAGCCGTTTCACCCTCTTACCGGTGTTTAAAATTTTTGCAGCAATAACAGAGAATTTGAAAGGACATCAGAGGTGGATTTACGGGACTCCTGGGAAATCAACTGTTTCCTGTTTCAACAGCTTCTTCATCATAACTTGCTTTCTCAGTCACTGAATGATGTTCTATTAATCTTGGTGTGCAGTGATTACTGTTAAATGCAGAGCTGGGTTGAACCTCAATTTGTGAAATAACCTTTTTTGTCTCTTCAGCAAGTCCAACAGTAAACTTTGGGCAGAGGTCTACTGACCAAGTGGATAATTGTGTTCCAATGCATCCTGTGAATAATGCAGATAAAAAACCTCAAGTGAATAATTCATTTTGCCTCCACTCATTTTGAATTAGCCTATTCATGTATGTATCCTTTCCAGTCTGCCTGTCTCTGTGCATGCATGTATTTACATAGCAATGTTGTAATTCGCAGGTACTTAAATATCAAAGCAATATAGCTACTACTCCCTGCATATGTTCCTGACTATTCTGTGTGATTACATATGTATAAGCAAGCATTGTATATTGTACCATAAAATTCAGGATTTGATTTTAAGATGAAACATGACACATTGTATTTGCTGCTGTGATGGCTATCTAGGATTAATATCAAAAAACTTGCAAATGAAGGCAAATCATTTTGGCCCGGCTATAAATTACAGAACAAGTATTGGGGCTATTCAGTGTTCAGATGCAAGTTTTCTGCAATGATGTATGTTGCCAAAGATCGGATTATGTACTCACAACTTTACCTTACCTTTACCTTGGCAGTGACTTCTGGATCCTAGGTCAAGCAAAGCCTACGAGCAGGAGGGCACACTTGCCTTTAGCGATGGCGTTCCCTGAGGGATATGGACAGCACTGAAATTGCCTGAGCATCATTGATAACATGCCTGCAGCTTGAGAACATTTGTAACAGGTTCATCTGAAAAGCAGAGGGAAGGAGCCTATTTCCTGATCGGATCAAATTTGTCAGAGAAGTTCTGAGAAGCATCTGAGATTTGCATGGATGTCTAAACTGCACATAGCTCTGGTCTGGCTCTGGAGTATGTATCAGTCACATTTAAAAACTGTTGCTCAGTGTTGGTGGATTCGTTGGCCAGGCTGCTTGATGTGTGGCTCTGGAGGACAAGGTACCGTGACAGCCCGTGGAACTGACTGAATGGCCAAGGGTTTATGGAAATTCCAGTGGGAATCCGTTTGCTGTGTGTTCTCCTGCCTTGGGCAGCCGACAAGTTGCGAGCGTACAGCTCCTAATCAGGGCTGGCAGGGCAGATGGTTTATCTTTGACTGCCTGAGAGTTCCTGGTCTGCAGAGAGAGGCGGACACTCATTTTGACTCCTTGTCATGGGCTTTTCAGTTTCCAGTCCATTACAAGTGACATAACCGATAAAGAGCCTGTCTGTTGGTGTTATCCCTGGAGGGGTGAATCTTCATCCCTTCATCCCTGTACTCATACCAGAGCTGTCTGCTCATGCTTTTTCAGATCGTGCTGGGCACCAGGTGAGGAGGACTATACTGGGAGCCAGATCACAGCTTCCCAGCCCTGCCAAGCCCTCTCCCACACACCCCTTCTAGCACTTCATAGGCAATGGCCGCTCGGGAACAAACCTCTTCCCAAGTGGGGATGTTGGTGCTTAAAATAAATCACTGCCTATCATTTTCTGAGTGGGTCAGAAGAAGACTTGTAAGCCTGTGTTGTGAACAGCTCTAGCCCCCTGCTTGGGAAAGAAATGCCACAGCAGACAGCATTGCTCTGAATCCATCACCCATGAAAGAAAAAAGGAAACAAAAATCTGACAGCTGTGGCCAGTCGTGATATATTTTGTGCAGTCATATATCGGGCATATATAGCTCCCTTTATTTACAGAAAGTGCATATCTATAAACCAATCAAGGTCATACTGCACTTCTCGGTGGGAACTGCTATTCCCATTTTGCAGCAGAGAAAGAAAAGGGTGGATCTGCACAGAATTTGTCTGCATTCAACGGGGGCCTTGCAGACTAATCCAAAGGGATCTGAGTGGCAAAGACTGTTCCGCCAGTGACTTTCTGTGGCCAGCAGGGATTCTGCAGCAGAGCAGGGGATAGAGTATGGAGGCTTGCATCCCAAAGCATCGATCTGAACAACTATAACTGAAATAATGTATCTAGATTTCATTGCTAGTGAATAAGTACGCAGTTCTCTAGACTGAGACTCACCTTTTTTCTTTCTAATTTGAGCAGACCTTCTGTACCTTTGCCAGAGTCCAAGTGTTACTTTTCAATGCCCATTTATGGGGAATAAAGACAAGACAAACATATATACATGTGCGTGTGTATATATTTGTTTAGGTATTCTCCCATATCACACTGGAGCGGGCTTCCTTTTCTCTGGCTCTGTAATACCCTCTTTTTTCCTTATTATATCCATTTTACCTCAGTTTATTACAGTTTTGTGTCTGATATTCCAAAAATTATTTTTCTAGGGTTAATCCCTAACCCCCAACAATACTGTTAGGAAAGCTATATGGCAGACTTCAAATAGTTACTACTTAGTGCAAGCAGTCTTTTCAAGTCATCGAAATCTTTATTTATAATTCACGGATTGGAGAAACTGGAGCAACAATTTCTACAGTATAATGCATTACTCTGCTATAGTTTTGTCTGACAGACCTGTGCTAATTACTCTGTGTGGTTTTGATATAGAGCCAAGAGTGGGTTGTAGAAAAATGTGTATCACTAAAACTTAGGTCCCCAAAGTCAAAAGTAAAACAAACAGTGAGAGATCATTATCTGAAGCAGACCTTTACTAGCTTTGTACAGAAAAAAAGTCATTCCCATGTTTTGTGTTTCTTTTTTTCAGTTAGATCCAAGTAGTATTTCTGTTTGTATTTGGAAATATCTTGCGTTTGTACAGTTAGGGCAGACAGTGCATTTATTCTGCTCTATCCCCTTTTTCTCCTCTTTGAAAGACTATAGCTGGCTCTGGTGTGGACTCTTTGTGTGGCCTTCAGCAAGTCACTTAACCTTCCTGTGCATCAGTTTACTCATTTGTAAAAGGAGTATTATAATAATAGGCACCCCTCAGGGGCTCTTCCAGATTTAAATAATTAATGTTGGTAAAGCAGTTTGTGAGCCTCAGATTAAAGGTGCTAAATAAAGGCAATATATTAATATTTTTTACTCCAGCTCGTTATAGAAAGAGCAATGCAATAGCCTGGTGAGTGTTGGATTTAAAGTTGGGAGTTAATGTTACAGTGCTCAGAGTATATTTTAATTTGCGTGGTCCGAATTCAGCAGAGCTCTTAAATCCATTCTTAATTTTAGAAAAACCCATTATATCCCACAAGCAAGGCTCCCAATCTGAAAAGGTTTTTTGAATCGGGCCCTGTAAGAGCAGTGGCAAAAGAGAAGGATCAACTGTGCCTGTATGTATCTATGTGTGTTTATCCTTTGCATTTATGACCTCAGCAAGAACATCATTGCCACAAGAATATAATCAGGAAGTCTCATAAGGCGTGCAAAATTCATCCAGGATGCAAATCAATAAATGTAACAGGAGAGAAACTACAAGCTGTGCATTTCCATGGAGGCTGAGATTTTGTGGGATGGATAGACGCTGCTGAGCATGACCTAATGCCGCAGGAAAAAAAAGCAACCACAGACCTCAGCATCTAAACGGTATGAATATTGAACCAGAGGTCCTTGAGTAATTGTCCTTTCTTCACTCTAGGGGTGAAAAGGGTACATTAGACATTCACTAGCAGCAAATGGCACCTGACATCTCTTTAAGTGAAAGTCAGCTTGGAATTTTTTTTAATGGCCAAGCATAAATCTTTTAAATTATAAATCAATAAATAGTTAATTCAATAATAGGAATCTTTTAAATATTTAATGAGTCATATGCAGAATGGCTCTATAACTGGATGTTGATGGAACTGTGTCAAAGGAATTTGAATCAAACTTTTCTAAAGTCCCCATATTAAAATAGTTATTGATTCAAACATAAACTATGAAGACTGTTGTAAAAGTAAGGGGGGTTGGAGGGGTTTAGCATACATTTTCTCATCCAAGAAAATGTGGAACTAGCAGCTTATTTTTAATGATGTATTCTTGAGCTTTTCAAGTTGTATTAATGTTCCCACTCCAAAAATGAGTAAGAACCTATGCAGACAAGATTTTGTGTGTGCATATTCATTAAAATCCTATTTAATGGCAGCTGTGCTCTTAAATAAAAGCTGTGGCAGCCTGCCTCTCATTAAAGGATTCTGCTAACCAGCACTGACATTGATATTCTGAACTATCTCCATCTGAAATTGCCCCCAAGTTTAAATTTCTTACCAGAGTTTTCAAGTGAAAGACAGTGGGAGTTGTATCTACATACACTAGACCTGAATTTGTTCCTTTATAATTTTCTCTGAGGAGATCTGTAGGCAGTGTTCACTCTTACTAACTATGTGCTGCTGTAAGTCAATGCTATTCTTAATTACCCTAAATTGGAGGCATTTCATGCTTAATCCTCAGACCACATTCAGTGCACTGTTATTCCATAGCACATGTGGCATCTTCAAATTTTGTGGAGTCTCACCTTTACTTTCAAAATAATAATCTAGCTCAGTATTGATCTCTTTTCAGATAAAATGGTGGGAAGGATGGTGCTGAGAGCAGGATGCAGGAGTTGCTTCAAACAGGCAAGAAAGGCACAAAGAGGTAGAAGAAAGGAAGAGATTTTCTGGCAGACGAGCTGAGATTGATTTTTTCAGTGTTGCTGAATGACTAGTAAGTTTGCTTTGGGTATGTTTTATGTGCATTCAATGCCGCACATTTCAGAAACAGGTCCTGGTATTTGAGGAACAAAAAAGGCTTTATTGCAAGGCTTGTTCACCATTTCAAGAGCTTCCTACCTTGAAGCCACTCAGAAAAAATAATTGGTGTTTCTGCACTCCTTTACCAAAGATAGCAATGAAGGTATTTGGTGTTACCTCCTGAAATAATGAAACATGGTATCAGAAACTCCTTATCGTAACACCTTATCATACCCATTATACAGATGGCTAAACATGTTTGTATTCTGAGAAGGCAAAGCATGACTGCACAGAATTTGTCTCACTACCTTTAAGGGGTAGTCAAAACTAGTCAAAAACCAGCTTCAGCATTACCTGAAGCGGGACCCATTGTTTGCTCTATATGTGCATCTGTAATCAATTGTCGTTGGTTCAATATTTGTAGCAGATTAGAGTTTCATTTGTATTCTGCACACCTCTGCTTTTCCCTCTCTGTGTGTGTATATATATCCAGAAAAGCTGCCTGCATGTCCTTGTTTTTTTTCCCCAGGATGACAGATACTGTAACAATGACAGTAGATTAATATCTCCTTAATCAGCCAAATGAACATGACATACAAGGGTGACAGTTCAATTTGCTGCTAACAGATTGTGCCTATCAGAGCCCTTCCATTCCAACTGATGTTTATTTCTGGCAGAGATCATACGGTTCTGGGAGGACCCCAGCTTCCCACCAGCTCATAGACACCCATTAAATACATCAAGTACCACATAGGTGTTACTCACCCGCCTGTCAGGACACTAGCTGCTTGGGAAATTAAATGAGCCTTGACACATGCAACGGAGAAACACTGTCACTTAGCTGGGCGAAGCGGCAACATGTATTATTGACTACACACTGCTGCAGGTCCCTCTCTTTATTGCTTGTTGTTTTTTGTTTGCTCATGGACTGTTCACTGTTGAAACATGGATCAGGCACTGAGTCTGTCTCCTGGGGAGATGCGTAAAGAAATGTAATGGGGAGGAAGTGCAGGAGGGGTGGTAGTTTAGGTAGAAGTGATACATTAAATCTTAGTCCCAGAACTGGCTGTGCTTAGAGTTTGTTTGCAGGTGGGATTTCAGGAGGATCTGGTTTCTAATTCTGAAATTCAATCTGCAGGGTCTAATTCAAATCTTTCTTTTCCTGCTTCCTGCGGTATTTCAAATGAAGTAACCCCAGATACTGTACAAAGGGACTGCAAGTCCTTCCAAAGGGTAGTCCCACTCCTCCCCTAGGCTCAGCCAGGGTCCGTTCTCTCTTGTGCAGGCTTGAAACACAATACCTAAGCCTAGGTGGGTACCACCACCAAGAAATTGAAATAAAGCTTGGGATTTTCTGGCTGCATTTCTGTGAACACCGTATCAGTGTTTGCAACCCCAGCAGTCTGCCTGCACAGCGCCGACAGTTAACTCTTGCACTGGGGGACCGAGATAGCAGTTGGTGTACTGAAGGCCTGACTTTGTTGCTGATGTGTAAATCTGTCTTCAGCACTTAAAGGTCTGATCCTGCAGCCCTTGCTGCTCCCTATGGGACTGTAATTGAACAGGAGAGTTTTCATTTGCTGGATGAGCCCCCGTTATTTATTTTCGTAGTGACTCACATCAGCCATCTGCCTGCTTTTGTTTAGACACCCTTACAGTGCCCTTCCCACATATATGAAACTGCTTAGTTTTGCAGTCCCGCCCAAATATATAAATCACGTTTGTAGACCTCTGCAAACCCCATCAACAGACAGGGATTGCTCCAAAACCTACTAGCAGACTCATTTCATCACTCTCTGGTTTTCTTAGGGAACTTTTTTGCACAACTCCCAGCAGTTTGCTTCACAGAAGAAAAGAGACGTGTTTATTTTTGAAATATAAAATGCAAGTAGTTTCAGTGGAAAGGTTTCCAAGAAAAAGTTAACAATAAATTACTGAAACAATGACATTAAAAGATATCCATATGATTGTAGTTATGAAGCTAAATGCTTCCAAAGGAGGGTTCTGTCATTCCCTATACTTGTTACAATTGCTGTCATACAAATGTGTTCATTATTTTTATCATTTTTTTTCTTATTATTACAGGTTTTGTCATAAGAATAACTCATCAAGGTTTTATGACTAATAAATTCTCTAAATTACAGTCCAAGGATGCATTACTTTAATTTTTTTCCTCCATATTCTGTTTTTAATTGCCATGCTATTTCCCACTTGCCTTTTTTAATGACTCGTTAGGCTTAAGGGGAAAGAATAGAATTTAGTCCACCTAAGATCTTGCATCAAGTTTTGGACACCTCAGAAGGGAAGTGATACGTTACAGGGAGGAAAATGGGACTTTCGTGTCTCAAGAGAAGACTTCAGATTTTCAAGTATTAAGGATATTCAGAGCAAAACAAAATAAAAATTCTTAAGAAAGCCTCAGATCAGGCACTGTTTATTAAAATTATTTGAACAATTATTTCTAATAAGAAATAACATTCAAGATGTACATGATTTTTGTAAGATACAGATATATGTGTAACCTTTAATGTGTAAATAGGTCTACTGGGATCATATCAGACTTCTGAAGATTAAATTTAGGTGTGTCCTTAAAAACCTTGTGAAATCAGGACCGAAGAGAATAAAAGGTAACATTTTTGGTTACAAATTCTTTTGTGAGCTTCATGCATTGCTGTCTGGTGCCTGCAAGTGAGGCGTTGACTGAGTGCACGTGAGGGTAGGCAGGCAGCCACATCTACAGGGCACCTGCTGGGTCTCTGTTCTGGAATAAAAGGAAACACTAGCCATTTTGAGTTTGCTAAACCTACTGCCCATTCCAGCACTGCCACATGCTATCAAAAATGGGCTCCAAGATACCTACCGTGGTACCTGGGTAAGCAAACTAGGTCCATAAAAATGCCTTTTCAGATGCAACTGCAGGATTGGTTTACCATTCTTAATATAAATACCCACATCTCACACCCAGGGATACAAGCCTTGCCTTGATTTTAGATACCGGAGAGATGCCAGCCCCAAGTAAAATATCAGCTACAAATTCAAGCTGTATAAAGCAGTTTCTCCTAGGTGCTCCTAGAGATCTATTCTTCTGCATGTATCATGTCTACTGTGGTGCTCTTTCCAGGCTTGCAGTGTGTGCCCGTTTCACACTCCTGCATGCACACCCACAACACCCACATACAAAATGGTTGCACGAGCTTCTGCTTAAATTTTGGCAGGATGTTGACCTGGGAAACTCACTTTTTTTCTTTCTTTACCTTGACAGAGTTCTTAAATTGGTCACAGATTTTTATGGGCCATCATTGGCATAGATTTTTTTTTTTTTCAGCATTTCAGTTTTGAGACAAAGCCGTTAAGAAGCCAGCTTCAGGCGGAGCGAAACCCTTGGCCTGCACACTCAGCAAGCCTCTTTCCTGCGTTTACTGAGTTGGCACAACTGCGCCGGAGAAGCAAGAAGAGGGTTTAGGAAGTTGGGGTGAGCCCCTTCCCAATTGCCTCATCGTCCTCCTCAGCTTGTTTACGGCCAGGGCTTTGCCAAGCCTCAGCCCAGCCTGCGGAATGCTTCCTGCTATTGTTTGTCTTGGACGGTTCAGAGGGGAGACGTCTGACTTTCACATTTTCCCAGTGTAACAGTGCTGCCACAGGCTCCCCCATTTAAAGCTTTTTCAGTGTTGCAGGAGGGCCTTGCAGGGAGTTTGATTCTTTATTCCACTGTCCAGCTCAGAAAGGACTTTTGCTTACATCTTACACCAGTTTTCAAGCTGTTCACATGGTTCCCAGCAGTGGGGGGTGACAGCTAATCCAAGGGTCTGCTCATCCCACAGAACAACAAGCTAATGTGGGTTAGTGGTGATGAAGGAGCAGCTGTTTCAGGTGGCAAGGCAATGGATAACCAAAACTGAGAAAAACACAAGTATAGTGCAGAATAACCAAATACATTTAAGAAAGTGGGATATCTGATAATAGGCAGATACAGAGTTAAAATCCTTAATATCAACAGACAGTCATTATTTGTTTCATGATTGCAACAGGGACTTGGCTGTGCTAGGCCTTCTGTAAGCACACACAGTTAGTCCACAGTGCCACAAGAGGCCCTTCGTGTGAGATGTGTAGGCTACATGGCACCAAGTATGATGGAAGAGCTCAGCTGCTGGGTTATCAGCCCTGTTAGTGCTAGTGGCTTAAAATTTTTTTAGGGAGACCTAAAGAGCAAGTTAAAAGCCCATTGACTACGTGCTAACAAAAGCAGAAAAATGAGTTTTACACTTGTGAATACCATACAAATCTCTCTAGAGGGAGGCAGAGAGCTATTTCTCCAGGAAGATTTGATAGTTTATGTGTGCAGCACAATCAGCAGCAACAAAAAAGCACTCTTTGTCAAGTATGTTTCAGGTGGCAGCACAGGTTATGCTAGTGGCGAAGTCCTTAAATATTCGCCTCCATCACTGGCTCAGCAGGATTTTGCTCTTGCAAAAGCCATATAGCACTTTTCCTGCAATTGCAGATCTCCGATTGTAGCCCTTCTAGTGCAGAACCAGAGGGTGCTTTGAGGAAACTGGCTCTGAATTGGGTTCTGTCTAATCAAGACTAGAAGTCATAACAAAGTAGTCCAGCCCTCACATCTGTGCTTCCAGGATGGTGGCTAATTATTTCACAAATGTGAGTATTATTTAAATGCCCTTCCCAATATTTTTCCTTCCTCTGCTGACCATGAGCAGTTTGCTACGAATGTCTTCTGATGCGTATTCAGTGATTCCACCAGGTGCTTACCTGGGCTTCATTCACAAAATCACAAATTTTGAAAATTGCACCGTGTACTCAATGTGAGATAAAACCCTGCCTCACTGCAGCTGATGAAAAGCTGCTTGTTAGCTTCAGCCCAGGTTTTCAGAAAATCTTCTCTTTGCTAAAAACCCTAAACTGGCACAACAATCTAGGTACTACATAGATTTTACTTAGTATCCAAATTTTTGACAGCACAGCGTATTTGTGTACCTTGAGGTATTGAGGCCTGTGCTTTTTTGAGGCTTCTAAAGGACACTACTCACTGCAACATGGCCGTTTCGTATCTCCTAGGCCTCGGAAACCCAGCCTCGCTTGCGGGTGCTGGAGCAGGTGGAATTGGTCTGGCACTCTTGCTTCTCAGATTGATTAGAGCATCATGAAGTCCTGTGTGTGAAAATCTGAAATGCAATGTTCACTACAACGCACACAGTGTAGAAGTCTGCAACTTGTTGGCTGGGAAAATCCATACCGGTAAATTGTGGGTCACACAAAAAAGTTTGCAGAAGCACTGCCACAAAGTGATCTAACTGCAGTCTCAATTAAAGGACTGAAACATCTGCATGTATGTTTGCAGGCCATGTTTTCTCTCTTGTAACTCAAGTCCTAATGTGCATTAACTGTTTAAAACCAATTTCGTTGCAGTTAAAATTGAATATGACTGTTAGTCTAGAAAATACGGCCTATTTCCTTTTACTAGTTAGCTTTTAAAGGTGTTTTACAATTCAAATGAGCCATGCAATTAAAGGTGACATTGCCAAAACTGGACAGACTAAAATTAGACATTCCTAAGAGCTTGGCCCACATTTAGATCATGCTGTCTTTGGGCTGTACCTGTCTGCTCCAATCTTATGAGTCAACAGGATACTGAAATGTTCCAGAATCCTGTTCTTTGTGCTTTTCTATTCTTTCTGTCTTCCAGTATTACCCTGTCCTTCTTTCCCTTTATAGTATTTAATGCTCAAAACACACTCACATACACACACTCGTGCACACACAGAACAACATTTTAGCATTTTTTGCATTGAGAACTAGGAAGCATTTTGTTATCATTACACTGACTGACTTGTCCACTACAAACACATAATTAGAAACAACCCCTGCCTTACAACCCCAGAGTTTACAATCCGAATAGCAGGCAGCAGGCTGGCAGGCTCTTATCTGTGCTTCTTAGCTAATAAACCCAGGACCGAAGGGGAGCTTCTAGATTCAGTCACTTACACGTCCTTTGATCTACGTAGCTTCAATGAAATGCTTCAGTTACGAGATTGTTGAGAAAAGGGTCGTCTTTCCACCTGTGGATGGGAGCTCGGAGGAGCACGGCGGGTGTCTGGCTCTTTGAGGAACACACGGGAGGTCACTGGCAGCAGCGGCAACAGTGCCCAGAGTTTCTGACATCCCATCTTCTAAATAACCCTATGCATTAATTAAATATATAATTATACTGTACCTAGGTAATCAGTGACATGATTACCATTAACATTTAACAACGTAGAGCGTTCTGCTGTGGTTTGGGAACAATGTGTTAGTGTGAAGATTCCTGAAAATTTCTCTCATCAATAGCTCAAGGTAAATTCGAAAGTCAGAAGTGAGGAATATCTCCCAGAAAATGCCTGTTGTTCTTTGAACACAGTATGTGGCCATAAGGAAAATTCTCCTTCATTTCAGGCTCAGCTCAATGGATTTAATAATGGCATTCCTCAAGTCAGTGAAGTCAGTTAAGTCCTGATTTAGCCCACTGTAAGGTTAGGGAACTTGAGTTAATTCTCTCAGATCGGTTTCATATTGGTACAACTGAACTGCCTGACATGATAGTATTCCCTTTTATCAGGAAGGCGAGGAAAAATAATTAGGTTCTTTCTGGGAGAGTGGGCAAGGTTTTAATATTTACTGTTGTGCACTGTGCGTGCACAGATGTGTGTGTACACCTCAAAGTCAGGCACAGAAAGGATATTCAAATTCTGTGGGGAGGAATGGTGCAAAAAACCCAGGATAAAATAACATAAAGTGTATTTTAAGTTACCCAGTACAGCTCCCTGGCAAGACAAGATTATATTCTGCAATACATAATAATGTAGCGTGTGCATAGCACGTATGAAGTACTAGGTGCTTTACAATGGGCTGCTTAACTTCTCTGTTGTAAAATAGCATATAAATATGCTAAAAACTAGCTGTATTGCCTATCTCTTTCTGAAATGCCTTTCACTATGTATCATTGGAGTGCTAAAGCCTGTCACACGGAACGTGCACACAACCATCTGATTCCAGGAGCAATGAACTTTTTTTAAAAACGAGTCACTTTTTTTATGGCACCAGTTACAAGATCCAGCTCTTTTCACACTGGGCCAGTCATTTGAATCCAGACCAGGTTGGTAGTTATGTCTGTTGAGTGACCTATATGAACAGAGTTCTTGGTTTCAATCCAGTTCCCGATGGAAAGATGCCCAAGCTGCTGAAACGACCGTCCCATCTGGCAGTGCTGTTAGCAGTTTTGGCCACAGGGAGAGCTGTGAAAGTGCCACGGAGCCAGAGCCCACGCCGCGCTCCCACGGGTGGTCTTCTCAGGTCAAGGCTGAAACACACTGGTGATGGTGACACAAGGTAGCTTGCATTGCTTTGTCCGCTGTGCGCATACGCGGAAAACATTTTCCTCTGGCAGTGTTACGGTGGCACTGCTCCGACTTGCTTCAGAGCATTGCTAGGTTACTAGGTTGCTGCTAGAGAGTGGACGCTTGAAAACGCTAAGTCCACTATCTGATGCCAGATTCAGCTCCAACCGTACAGGGCTTTTCGGTACAAGTAATTCCTGGAGTGAATGAGATATTTGTGGAGTGTTACAGCAGTGCGCAAATAACAGAAACTAGAGTGCACGGATCTGAGGATGAAGATCATTTACCATTGGAATCGCCTCCTGAGGGACATGGTGAACTCTCCGTCTCCTGCAGCCTTTGGGTCAAGATTGATGTCTCATTCCAGAAGAGATGCCACAACCCAAACAGTTGTTAAGGGTTTGCTGGAGAAATTACTGCATGACATCCTTTGGTTTGCGCTGTTTAAGAGGCCGTCCTGAGTCATCTTTTTGAACTGGCCTTAAAATCTGTGGATCAGGTGACCCTTGTGGAAAGATCGCCATGTGGCGATATTTACTCCAGAGGTTTTATTGTCAGCAGTAAAATGCCCTTCTGTTTATCCTTTAATAGCTGTAGGCTTCGTATCTGAACTCGGAGCTCTTTTAAAGTCTGGGATTAGTATGTGTTGGTACTCTTAGCTGAATTCTCTGAGCACCTCCAGCAACCATGCTAGCGTGACTCGAGCTTTCTAGATACACACTGGACCCTTATATGAGAAGCCAAAAGTTCCCGCAGCATCTCACCCCCACCTCTGCCATCATGTCGGCAGGTACAAATATATTCCCTGACAGAAAGACGTATAAATCCCAACTGTCAAGAAACAAAGCAGTTTTTAAACATTAACGAGCAGAGTAATGGAAATAAAATACAAAGGAAATGAAAAAAAATTGACTAAAATGTTTTTTATTTTGGTATTCTGCAGGAAAAAGTGTGTACACTAAATAATAAATAAGCCATGCAATGTTTTTACAGCTTCTTTCATATGCGTGAATATTTAAAACATGCAAAAATGTGGAATAGGCATTTACTGAGGACAAAAGAAGAGAACTTATTTTATGTACAGAGAGCAAGATGGGGAAAACAGAGAGATGCATGTTTAATGGATTGCTGTTCACAGAAGGGAGATATTTCCAAGTGTGAACATATTTGTAGACAAACCAATCTGACAAGTTAGCTTGGGGATGATGTATTACAACAGAATTGGCCTGGGAAGCAGAATTTTGTTGTGAGGGTGTTCGTTGGTGTAAACAATGCCTGCTGGTTCTTGGCAGCCGAACTGCCAAGTCTTCCAGCTACGTGGAATTGCTCAGACCTGGGTTTTGGTACCTGAAAGGTCCTTGTCATACGTAGCCAGCAAAAGGTACTTTTCATACCTTTATTATGTTTGAAGCCAGAAGGGACCAATAACTGTGACCACTTAAACAGTTTTTTAAGAGGGGGAGAGAGCAAGAGCTGTAGGTACAGGGCTTCTTTGCCTGATGCAGACCACAAAGGCAGAGTATTTCCTTCAGCATCATAACAGGGACTGTGTGAAGTACAATTGCAAAGTACATCTTGCGGGGGCCAGAAACCTGATCAGAGATCTAGACTCCTTTATCAATCAGGTGAAGCAAGGGCAGCCCTTGATGGTCTTGCTTTGGCTCTGTGATGGATCGCAAGAGCTCTGGGTTCAGCTTCTGTTCCAGCCACGTGCTCCTGCCCGAGACTTGGGCCGTCACTCCCTTTGCGTCCTGTCCCCCGCTCCCGTGAGTGACACAAGCGTGACAACGTTTTCCGGGCTGTGAGGACCTGTTTCTTACTGTAGGTGTTCGCAGCACCAGCTGCAGTGAAGCCTTGGTGTTGGCTGGGGACTTTCCTACAGGCAGAGGGGTGAATGCCTGTACTGACAGCTGAGGAAAGAAAAGAGTATTTTCACAGTAATAAGGAGGGTGACAGACTAGGGAAGTGTGGTGTGTGAGTTTATCAGGGACTTTCTCTTGGCTCATACCTTTGTGTTTGGAAGTAGCTGAAACCAGAGAAAGAAAGGCCTGTTGCCATGACTGGCAGGGGCTCATTATTCACTATTCCATGGCTTATGGTTTAATGCTTGTTTAACTGGATTTTTTTTTTTCCTCCTGACTTTTGATTTCTTTTTGCCAACTTTATATTTTAATGCATGTTTTTATGGAAATATTTATAGCGCACATGTTGCATATAAAACACCATCATAAAGCTTTTTTGCTTCAGTCCTGTTGAAATAAATGATGTTATTATTATAATAATTTCATAGGGTTATATCTGTTCTGTAATGAAAAAGACCTGTGGCTGCTTGAACCATCAACCCAGGCAGTTTTTACAGCTCTCTGTAGCTGCAGTGACCTCATGGAGCTGCTGAAACTTTTAAAATACTCTGTTTCCCAGCAGAGGTGGGCATACAAAGCAGAATGAGCAGATAGAAGAAATAGGACATTTGCCATAGAGCCTGTCTGATCCCTGATCAAGAAGCCAGTATTGGCTTAATATTGCACACAATGGTAATGTTATATTTTATGGTACTTACTATTACAACACCAAAAATCATGCTAGGGACTTTACAAATGAGGTGTCAGGGAAACTGGCCCGGTGAGGTAAATGGATGAGCTGCACTAGCTCTCAGAAGTTTGCACAGCGCTTGTGTTGTCAGCGTAGACATTGCCGGCTTTTCTGTTTCTGCATGCAATGCGCTGCCTTGTGTTTGGGAATACCCAGAGATTTTGTTAATGCAAGGGGGATGAGTACATTTGGCAGTCTGACTGCAAGCGCTTTCAAAATGTTACCTGTGATGTAACTATTTCAGTGAGATTGAATTTAAAAGTTGCTTAAGAAATTCCCTTCTTCTATGTTGGTGTTAGCAGTCCGGTATCAATTTCAGTAATCTTCTGCGGAAAGTACTTTGTGTTCAATCCCCCTGGCTGAGCGTTACCTGAGGTGTGGGATAAGCTTTGCTCGTCTAACTCTAGAGACAGGGAACCATTTTTGGGCCAGGAGCTTACCTAGCGGCAGAGCATTCACCTGATAATGATGGAGGACGGACCTCTGGGCTTGTAAAGGACTTCTACTGAACATGAGTTCAGTGCTTAAATTACAGAGGCTTCTTGTCCACCTTCAGCTTAGCAGACTTTCAGTTATGTTTCTCAACAAGGATAGATCTAAATATATGTTGGAAGGTTGACACCTTGCCTGGGGAGCAAGTATCAGAATAGAAAGATAAGGACTAAGTATGTGATCATCTATTTGTATAAGTTTATATATATGCACGTGCATGCACACTCACAAGCTTTAATGATACATTTGAAACAGGCCAGGCAAACAACTGTAAAGTACTGTGGATTTACAGGACATTTTAAAAATTAATACTCAAACATGAAAATGCTTTATACAAGAAAGAAACCTTTTAGTAACTTCTCCATCCTAGAAAAAAGTATAATGAATAATTCAACTATGCACCAAGGAAACCGATTTGCTGAAGAAGTGTAAAATAAATCTGAGGGTGAACTAGTCCAGATTAAATTAAGAATCTGGTTCAGGAATGATGAGAGTAAAGCTAGATATAGCACGAGAGTCTTTGTAATATTGTTATTAGTAGTGCTCTTTATTATCATTGATCTTACTGAGTATAGTAGTGCCAAAGAATCCTGAGTACGTTGCTATTGTGACTGGTCCTTTAGAAACCCAGCAGAGGAAAGTGCTGTGCTTCAAATGCTTGCGGTCTCGTTAGCCAGAAGATGCGGCAGGGAGGGGTATTGCACACAGGCTGGCAGTTTCTAACACATTGGGCTACTGTCAGAAGGTAAATGTAATGACACTAAGTTTAAATTGACTTTTAGTGAAAAAAAAGCATTGAGCGAAAGCCACTAGAACAGCACATGAACTCAGCAACATTTGTGACTCTGTGTAACTTGTCCATGCTTTTATCCTGAAGAATTTACCATAAGATTGCTTAATATTTATAGATACCATGGAAAGGTGATCTCGAAGATGGTGCCTGGCGTTCTCTTATTTTTGTCACAGTTTGAAATACTTTACTTAGTGCCTGTATGCAACCTTCCTCAGCAAAGTCAAGCGTAAGCTGAAGTCCCGTGAAAAGTGGTGAGATTAAATCATATGCTAGGAGAGTTTTGCTAGTTAGAACTGGTTTGCCTGTAGAATAGGACCCAAATTTGTTCTCTTAAGAAATAAATGCCTTAGTTATCCCAGAATAACCCCAAGACATAAGCCAGTAATGAGTCTCTAATAAAAGAATTTCAGAATCAAATGGGTGGCATTTTAGAAGCAGCTACATCTGCAGAAACACCTGCTGTGTCCTATTTGCTTTGTCTTCAAAAAAGAAGTATAGTTCAATGGCTGAAGCAAAGTTGATACCAAAACTCAAAAGTAGGGAGGGCAGCATGATCTCTCTGATCAAGGTCATGCTCAGAAAGTGGATGTGGTGGGTGAGTTTCAGATCGAACAAAGATAGAGTACAGATAGAGTGTAGCAGAAGATGAAACCCGAGTTGAAATGTTTAGGGGATGGGTGGAGAGAAAAAGTGGAAACTATTTTGATTCGGTCTGAGCCTCCACATAAAATGTTTTATATGTTCACAGTATTGACCCTGCTTTACTCTCTAATTTTCATAAATATCACACTCTGGGCATTTATTATTGCTTTTTTTATGCTCAGGTATACGAATTACCAGGAGCCTAATTCTCCCTTTTAGGAGGAGGTCAATCCATTTACTCCTAATAATGTTCTGGAGCTTCCTTCTTAGCTGTGAGTGAATCAGATCTGAGCGAAGTCACTTCGTCTCTAGCAAAGGCTGCCTAAGGTTGCCCATGATTTTCTGGAAATGACATGCCTCTGTGGTGCTTATTGTAGAAGGCCCATACTTTATGCAGTCACCATCTTTTTGACCTTTATGGTGGAACTGCGCATAGGTGAGGAGGAATTTCTAGTAGAAAGGACTAGTGTTTTCTCACTTGTCAATTTACTTCAGACACAAATTCATTTGCTGCCCTTGAAGCAACCCGGTCAAGGCTGTGTGGTCCATTTGGAAGCCCAATCCTGTTTCTGATTCATATGAGGCTCTCCGCATAGACTGAGCCCTTTTTCTGCCATGCTATAAAAGAGTTGGGTTTTGCGTACTGCACTTTGGAATGAGCCCCTCGGAGGAACAGGCTCCATAAAGTTTTTATAACCCATATTTTATAAGGTATAGTGAATTGGACGAAAGGAGTTTTTTCATGTGTATGTGTGTGCATGTGAATCAGAGCTAATACACAAGTAATTCAGCCTGGCAAAGTAGGTTGGACCGCAGTCCCAATTTCTGTATTAGTTGACCCGTAGGATGTGGATGAGAGTAAAGTCTATGGGGAACAGAACGGCAATGGTTAGAGAGACATCATAAACAACTGTCATCCTCATAGCAGGAGAAAGAACTCTCCTTGTAGTAGCCCACCATGTCCTCGAGTGACGCAGTATGAGGATTTTGCCAGTGAAGGACCAGCCTTCTCCAGATTACGTTTTGTGGGTTAGAAGAATTTCTTGTAAGAAATACTCAGAAAGTGACTGTTCCATATGGATCAGGTTTTTAAACCTTACTCTAATTATGAAGCATGGGGTAGGTATATCAATGCACTCCTGCTGCGGGGGTGTGAAAGAGAAAACAGCACAGGGAACTGCTTGTCTTTTTTTCCAAAAGGAACATTTACTCCAGTAAAACCCAGAGTTTTTGTAACTTGGTGCATCTCTGAATGCCAAAGCCCCTGTATTTAATGCTGGGCACACAAAACATTTATGCATCTTTTTATCTCATGGGCTCCACAATGTGTATTTCAAATGGTTAACTTTTATTTTTTTCAGTCAAATATGGAGATTAGAAGTGCTTGCAAACTGTAAGTAGAGAAACAAATCTTGGATTTACTGCTCAGGGCAGTCTGTCTGGTAGTTGTGGCACTGCTTTAAAGCATGGGCAGGGCTTTTTAACCAAGTGAAGCTGTTTTTGTGATTCTTTTGTTTTAATTGGTTTTGGACTCGGGGACCTGAGTCTCAGACTAAACACAGCCGTGAGAGCAAAGCTCAGGAAATCGAGAGTGTAAGGCTGAGGGTGCATGTCACACTGCCTGGTTTATGGCACCGAGCTCAGGAGGTGAATCCTCCTCTGCGGTCAGTAAGGGAGTGAAATTCCTCCGCGGAGTATCAGGTTGTGCGGTTAGAAGTTATATCTGGGGACAAGAGACTGAACCACAAGATGCTCTAAGCACAGTCTGGGCTTGAGCAAAGCTCTGCAGAAGCTCATCAGTCTGTTCTCAGCTCTACGCTCCGTGTTTCAGGTTCTCTTATAAAATACAAATTTTGCTTGTAGGACAAATGCCTACTGGTAACTACTTGGAAAAACCACCATCTGATTCACATTGACACCCTCAGCTTAGCGTAGGTGAACGCAAGCATGAAGTAATCCTGAATCAGGCTCCGTACAATCGTGACATTTCAAACATAGCCATTGAAAACAGTTTTAGAATTTGAATTTTAAGGACTCGCATGTTCAGCCTCAAAGGCTAGAAATGTCTCCACCCTCTTCCATCCCTTCTGCTGCAAAGATGACCACAAGCCTGTTGTGACCCCATGACTCCAGCAGCCCCAGGCAGAGCACAAGACGTTGGCCCACCGCAACGCACTTTGCTCTTTCATGTGTACAAAACATGTAAAAAGCTCCTTCTGACTCAGTGTGGAACTCTGCTGTGGAAGAATTTCAGAAAGTTGTCTCTAGTGATACAAGCTGCAAGACAGGAGAGAATTTGCTCCCAATACTTCGTAGTTAAAAAAAACCCACCATCATTCTGCAACAGTAATTTAGACATGGTCAAGATTTTAGCAGTTGTAAGGAATATTACCTGCCATAAAGTTTGAATGGTGTTGAATTTACAAAAAATGCCTGATGTAAAATCATACTGTCAGGAACAATTAGCCATGGTGCATAAAAAACCTCTTACAGAGATTACACTTCCCAGATTGTTTTACAGAAAAACTTTGTGTTAATGTTATGCTTTGAATGCCTTTTGCCGTGAAACATTTAAGAAACAACAGTTTATAGTCTCTGATCTTTATGGTTTGGAAGAATGAACACTCTCCTCATATAGGCCAAATTGATGTTTTAAATTCAGGAGAAACCCCATCATGTTATAAAAAGGAGAGAATGTCCTAAGAAGAAAGTGGTCAAATCATTCCAAGATGTTATGGGTTTAAGGGGTTTTTTCAGCTTTTTTTCCTACGGAAAAATTTTCATGATCCTGGGCATATGGTCAAAAAACACAGAAGTGAGATATTTTTAGACAAGCACATTTGGTATAAAATTACCCACTCCAGTGTGCACAGGGACAACCTGGTCTGTCCGCAGCACTGTGGGACACTGATGCAGAAGGGTGTCCCTTCTCAGTGCTGCTGGACTGGGCGCTTTTCTGCTAGAGCAAGTGGTCTGGCTCAGGAACAGTTGGTGAGGGTGGAAGTCGTCTCCTTCTCCTGCATTACCTGTTCCACTCTCTTTTCTCTGGGAGGCCACGTGTGTTCCCCAGGCCAGCCCCAGGGGAGAGCTGCTGCGGGATGTGCTCTCGGCACAGAGCGGTGCAGAGCTCGCTCTGTAGAAAAAGCAGGACCGCGAACAAACGCCTGCACAAAGCCGGACCGCTCCTCCCGCGTCCCCTGCTCCCCAGCCCTGACACAACCATGACAGCGAAAGGGGACGAGAAACGGGGCTGCCCGGGCAGGTGAGGGACCCCCCGTCCCCTCGCACCGAGCAGTACCGCAGGCGAAGGCCAGCCCTCGCCCCCGTCCCCGCTTTCGGGGTGCAGTCATCGTCCATCCCGCTGTGTCCCCCAGCCAGCAACGCCTGTGCATCGCTGGGGCCCAGTCCTGCAGCTCAGACTCACTTGAGTGATTCAGGATCCAACTTTCTAAGATCCGCTTGTAGTTTTTTTCCAGCCCTGTCAGCACGGCAGAGCCAAGGCATCCCTGGCAGCTCAGGCTGGATTCTGTTTGGCCTCACGCATCATCACCAGTCTTGCCAGTTAATTCAGGGGGAGGGTGATGATGTGTGAGGCAGAAAAAGCACAGCCTGGCCTTCAGGTGCTGGGCACAGTCACCACAAAGGCAGTCAGGAAAACGCTGTTTCCATTTGTACACTTGAGCGAGCGTGACCTGGGAATCCTTGAGGCTGGAACAGACCCTGGACCTCAGCGAGGTTTACTGCTCGGCCACATTTGAATTGCTGAGAAACTCCCGCAGTGGCTGTGGGCCGTGCTGACACCAGGGTGGCACTTCAAGCCCTTGAGAATCCTTAGCGAAGAGAGACTTTTTTCGGCTTGGCAAAGCAGTGGTGAGTCTCTACCTGACAGCGCACCGGAGGCCTGCCCGCCAGCTTGGCCTAGCTACTGGGCATCACCTCTAAATCCCCACGATCAGCAGTGGGGCTTCCTCGATGCCTTTAAGCTGAGATACTGAGGTTGACCAGACTTTGTTGTGTTGTCGACTGCTCTGGAATGTGCTGCTTCCCCCGGCGTGGAGGGCAGCCGGACAGGTCTCCTGCGGCAGACCCCCGTGCCCTGTTGGAAGACGCCTGTCCTCTGTCAACACCTTTCTGCTGCAAGGACGAGCAAAAGGGTTTTCACCTGCAGCGTCAGCAGCCGGACCCCAAGCCTGCCCTGTGCTCCCCGCGCGCCTGGGGACGCGCAGCCCTGCCATAGCTCCGGGGCGCGCAGGAGGCTTTGCTCCTGCTGCAGGAGGGACCCGTCACCCTGCGGCCAGGGACCCACACGTTTGACTTGTGTGTGTCTGGGGGGTGTGCAGCAGCCTGCCTGCAGGTGCCTACGCGGAAGGTTTTGCTTGTTTGCTTGTGTTCTGTTTAAGGGGTGCCCTAGTCTCGATGGGCGTATGACTATTTTTAGGAGTGGCCAGCAGTACCCTGGCATTAGATTAATAACTGCATACCAAGATGAACTCTGTGTGGTATTTTCAGTTCCACTACCCCATATTAGGAGACATGGGACCAAAATAACTGCAAAGGCCTGTAGCCATGCAAAGAACACAATATAAAATGCAGACCAGGAAACAGACTGAGGCATGATCGTCAATAATGCTTAAAAGTCATAATCCACACAGTTTCTGGCAGGAATGGAAAAGCAAACCACACAAGATCCTGGAATATGTGTGCAGGTATGCACTGAGTTTATTCTGGCGCAAACCAAAGTATGGCCCTAATAAAAAGTCCACATGTCTGACATCGTGTGCTGTTCTTTTGAACTGACATAGAAAAGGTTTATCAGGATGGCGACCAAATTGCATTAGGCTTTGGACTTGTAGATGACTAAGCCAGACATTGGTCTGCATACGTATTTCCAACGGTTGATGGCATCACATGCAAGGACAGCCGTGCAAATACTCACATGTATGTAACAAGACCAGTGTGAGTAAAACCAATGAGATTACCTTGAGAGTCCAGTCATTCTTCTGTTCATAGGTTCAGGTTTGCATCCAACAGAAAGAAAAGGGTGAGAAGGAAGGCTTATATCCACGAGGAGGGTGAAAGTTTAGAGAGAACTCTTCTTTTCTTTACATGTGGTATTTAGAGTGACTCACACTGCTCAGAACAGCCAGGACTTGAACCAAAGCTGACTGATATCAATAGCAGCTTTCCACTAACTTTAGGGAAAGCTGGATGCTTTTGACTGGTACTGACCGCTTGTGATGAACTCAGTGCTCAGGCAGTGGTATGGTACACACAGAAAATCAACCCTAAGCTCTCCTGGAAATGCTACCGTTTGCGCCTTTTTTTATTAGTTTATTTATAGAACCTAAAGATCTCGTCACAAAAGGCTTCACAAGGCAGATGGTGGTACTCTAAAACCAAAATACCTCAATTGTACTTGTTTGTTAAAATACTTAAAAAATAAGGAGTCAGATGTAAGTTAGGCACTATGCCTTTAAGGTGGGATTCCTCCAGAGTAAAGCTGGGGTGCCAGGAGTACTTCTTTCAACTTCAGATTATGTGATATATTAGTTTGGTCTCAGAAACCACAGTGCTTCCTTATTTATGTAGCTTTGATCTAAAAAGCTGTTTATTTATGTTTTATTGAACTATAAAACATCCAGTAAACATGCCTTATGCTTTTTTTATGTTCTACATGAATTCTGTCATGAAAATGTCAAGGAAAAATAATGAATATCTTTATTGTGTTGCTGCTGGTGTCTTCCTTTGGAAGTTCTTATGCTTTGTGTTTCTGTTCATATGACTGTAAAATTCATAAGGCCTGCAGATGTCTTGCCTGCTAAGCATCTGGAGGAGAAGGAAGTTTTTCCTTATGAAATCCCAATGGATACACTACCGAGGGCATTATGAGAAAATAATGATTTGACATTTCTCTTTGGATGCCACTTGATAGGGCCTCTATCATAATTATCTGCAGGTATTAATTATTGTGGTGGGAATTACTTTCTGTGCTCGGCTACTTGTGAGTTTTTCTTGCTATAGGGTATGCTCCTTATTTGCAATATCTCACAGCAGCCAACAAACTACTGGGAAAACCTGGTGAAAACCTGGGGCACAGGCTCTCAGCCCTAATTGCTCTGAGTCCCTGCAGTGTGCTTGGGTAAGAGGTCCCAGGTTTTTAGAGTATCAGTAATATCCCAAATTACATAACAGTGCTTCCTTCCTAGGTATAGTATTATCAACGTTGTTTTAATAGAGCCAGGAAAGAAATTTGTAAATTCAACATGGGCCTAATTGTTCTGCACCGTACATTGTAGTTTAATCCAGCAGATGAAGAATTAACCTTCTCTGCTAATTAACTAAGGAGAGGCCCAGGTGAGCCGCAGGTCGTTTACTGGCTGTGAAAGCCTGGGGAAGCCAGCCGTGGGCCCAGAGGCGAGCCCAGATAAAGCAGGCTGCGGGGGAGCCTGTTCCCCTCTGCTGGTGCTCCTCTTGCTGCGGAGGGTCCGTGCTGCTGGGGCTTGGGCTGGTACGTCTGGGCCTTTCCTCTAGGAACCCAAAGAGCCTCCTTGACTCTGTTGACAAAACTGTTTTTGTAGCGAGAGATGTTTTGAGAGTCTGTGTCTGGTGGTTTGTGTGGGGAGGAACTTTCATGAGCTGGGGCTGGGAAGCATACTTCTTGCCTTTGCAGCCCTTTGCGTGGGGAGTCTTGGGAAGATGGGACAAGTTGCGGTTGTGTGAGGTCTGAAGTGGGCCATAGGAAAGTGGAGGGAGCCTTTGGATGTGCCCTTCTAGGCTGGACATAAGGGCCTCATGGAAAATGGTGCGTCTGGAGTTAGTACGCTGCCTAACTATCTCACTAACTGATGTCAGCATTTCTGCACCCTGTCTCACCCCTATTTCAGTAGTATGGCTGTTGTTGCTCATCCCAAGCCCCTAACCCAGCTACTTCAAGAAGGGAGCTTGAAAATGAGGCAGTTCTACTGGAAAATAGGGACTGCTGGGGCGCAGGCTTCTCTCCCCAAACAGGCAGCAACCAGCCCTTCTGGGGAGGTAACTAGAAGCATATCCCCACAAGGTCAAGAGGGTATGGGTCAAGAAAAAACTACCCTGGATGCTGGAGGAATTATTCCTCTGTGTTCTTCAAGTCCACTTTTATACAGTCAAGGGATCATTGTACGTGTGTAAGAGCTGGCAGCACTGGAACGCGGGCTCAGAGCATGAGCTCGTTTGGAGTGGAATGGGTACAAATAAAGATGCACCTTCCTGGGCTATGTGTGGGGAGGATGCAGGGCTGGGAGAGTGGCCAAGACCTCTGTTTCTTATGGTGATTTTTTACGTTTGTTTGTTTGTTTTTTTTAATTTAAGGGAGTCTCATCTTCCTGCCACACAGAAGACCGGAGAGCTGTCGGAGAAGCTTGTACCCATATTAGCCGAGCAGGTTAGTCGTTTATGTGTGAGAGGAGGAGTGAGTTATTAAAGTTGGGGGTCAGCAGTGAGAATGTGTGGGAATCTGGACTACTTCAAGCCTAAATTATTATGGTTCAGTATTTCAAAAGTGTGATATCATGCCAGTCAGGATCTGGGTGTCACGATGTTAGTTCTTTCTCTACAAAATGTGCTCCTCAAGCTTCTCTGAGACCAGTGTGCACAAGTCCCTTTTGGGGTGAAAGTTTGCTTCCTTTCCATTTGAAAGAGAGCAAAAGGCTAATTCCATTTTACAGTCATCTTTGTACCAATATAGTTTGTATGTTGCATTTGACCTCCTGTAACAAGGTTAAACCACAAGGATCCCCTTGAGAAGTTGCTATTCATCTTTTATATGTGAAGATTTTCGAGTATAGAAAGGGGATAAACCTAATACGGTGTTTAATGGAAAAAAATTATGACACCAATAACACATCTGTGTCTGTAATTTCACAGGTTTTCTTTCTGTATATTTATATATGTATATATGTATAATTTAATATCAGCCTCAGGGTTGTGGTCTCACATGTCATCAGCTTGCAGGAAACTGGATCCTTGGACTAAGTATCAGATGAGTTGCTAATGTTTGGAAAAAAAGCAAAAAACATGCTTTAGGTCTCTGTTTTATGGCTGTTATTGAAGTAAGAATTTGTGATTGTAACCTGATGCTTGCCTCACCAACATGTTTTCATTATTGTCTGGATAATTGAAAGTCCAGGCAAATTTGGATGTTAGGAGATATTATACATGAAGGTCTTGGTGCTCAGCACAGCTGAATGTTGAGGTGGTTCAAATTAAGGATGAATATGTTTCACCATTTTATGCAGGCTTAAAGATTGTTTTATTCCCCACCAGCAGCAGTCCAGACGCAGGCTGCTTAACATGTACTTAGTGTATTTCCAGGTCTGGTTATCCAGCACACCCAGGCTGTCGCGCACAAGCTCTCAGGCTCTGCTGTCTCCTCAACAGAAGTATCACTTCTCGGGCTTATTTTGCAGCAGTTCAGGGTGAACTATCCACAATAATGCAATAAAGTATTATTCTCTTACTTTGTGAGGAAAGCTGCAAAGGGAAGGGAGCTTCCCTTTGTGGCAGGGCTTGTTGGGGGAGGGCTGTGAGCAGGACCTTGCTGTTACCTGGCAGTGTACCTGTAGAAAGAAGCTGTAAAAGGAAGTTTAAACATTTCTGTCCATATCTGACCAGTTCTTGTAGAATTTCTGCTTGGTTTTGTTTGTTTATGTGAAATGGGTTGTCCTGGTTCAGTTTGTGGGTTCCAGGACTAAACATCCCAGAACCCTGGTTTGTTGGCAGGAGTCGACATCTGTTGAAAATCATCCGAGTTGGAAGGACAGATGAGGGGGACCTAACCCAAAAGGTGATCCTCTGTGTCAGTGGGACATGATGACAGGGGCACCTCTCTGCCACAGTCCAGGCCTATTCCCGTTCCGTGGGTAAACACATGATTTAAATCCACAGGATTTATGGATCTAGCAGTTTCCCCACTACGTTAACTCAAGAGCTGACATACATAGAAAAAGGTAAATGAGGTTTGTAAGCTAATCCCTATTAACTGGGCATAACTGGAAAATTAAACCAAACAAAAACTTTGGGTGGCTTTGAAAAACACCATGGGACTTTTCTGCCAGATTTCTGAATCCTTTAATTAGATGCACGTGTCTCTGCTGACAAAAAACCAGGACTTGATCATTCATTAATCTTCACACACAAGGGGCAACTAGTTCAGTGCAGTGTTCAGCCCCAGAACAAGCAGACACTGGACAATGTGAAAGCAGACCTGCTTATTGCTAACCCACTGTTTGGGTAAAAAGCCTTTGAACAATTGGGAAAAGCTAACTCCATATTTGAGTTCTGCAAGGAACTAATTACTTGCCTGGACTCTACCCACATACCAGCTTCTACCCCCATAAATCCACTGAACAGCAGGCATCCATGAAAGTCCTCCACACTTCTTTTCTGAATCAGGTTCTTTATGTATATCTCAACTTGCTTGTGGAAGATTCATGGCCCAAGCTGCCTTAAGTATTTTTGTTATGAATAGGAACCCTTAAACATTTCCTTCTCATTTAATTTATCATTTTTTTTCAGGCTTTCAACACTGGGTACAAGCTAGAAATAATGGGAGGCAAAGTTTGTCCCTGAGAAAAGCGCTTTAAAATAATAAAGCGTACACCGGGAAGCAGAGGAACAAGGGAAATAAATTAGCCATTTACAAGATGGGAAGATTTTTATGTTGTGCGGCTGCTATGTGGCATCCTGGTGTCTCTAAGTATTGACTTGATTCCATGTTCAAGTATGCTGTTAGGCACGAGTAGGGAAAATAGTGAAAAGAACAATGACAATTGTAGCAACCGTGTTCCGTGCTCGCTGCTGCGTTAGGATGTGGAGGTGCAGGGAGGTCATTTCTCACTGTTGAAATGTCTCATAAGGATGACCGTAGCTAGAGATATATGCAGCTCAGTAGTTCCACTACTCCAAAGTTCTTGTTAATAATTAATTATTAAGTACTGGTGATTTACTTACACTCACAGTGGTTTTTTTGCCATGTGGGCTGGGAAAGTTAAAGCTGTGTTTTGAATTAGGGGTTCAAACAAGTCTGCTCAGCTCAAAAGGAAACAGAGTTGAAAACACTGACTTCCTCCCAGTCAGGTATCACAATAATAAACTTGTTGAGATTTCACTTGAAATGGATTGTGGATTTGCTAATACTTTTAGTAAGTCACGTTTTACAGCTTGGTACGTACTTTAAGTTCGTAACAGAGTGCAAAACCTAATACTAATAATATCTTTAGAGCTTAGAGCCGTGTTTGGAGTAAATGCTTTGTTTACTGCATCTTGAACAGAATAAGAAATGGCAACATTTGAGAAAATGCAGATGATGTATAAAATAGGCTGTTCCAAGCTATACATAAATCCCTTAGATTATACAGCGAGGAAGACCTGTATACTCATAATAATGTCTATGAAACAAGTACAAAATGCAAGTCCTGACCAATTGCTTCATGTGAAGTTTGGCCCGCAAGTAAAATAACAGGCTACTTTTCTCAGCTGCTGAAAGCACTTTTTTCAGGGGTAATTTGGTTCTATGTCTTTTCAAAGGGAAATTTTATCCATCTTATTTTTTGCTATGTTCTGTACACATGTGACATATGGACTTACAAATGTGCAAATCATCACCGGAGCGAGAATGATCCTTACCATTAGCAAATGGTGTGTGCAATGTAAATTTTCAAGAGTTTCTTGTTTAGTGAAGTCTTGCTTTTCTGTAAAGTCAGGGACAAATCTCCAGTTGTCTTTGGGGGGGGCACGTCTCATCTTGGTGGTGAGCTCACCTTCCTACCTGCAAGTCTGCAGGTTTGTTCCTCTGCTTCTTGGACGCTCCAGCATCTCTAAGTGTCGAGCTAAGTGTTGGAAATGAGGTGCCCAGCTGAAATGTGGTTGCCTTCCCAGAAGTCTAGGCTTATCACCTCCAGGGCTGCTCTGCTTTCACTGACTCAGAAGGAGAACATTTTTCACTGACTGTTCCAACCCAGCCAGGGAGGTTGAAGACAGCCTATATAGTTTCATCTAATCTGATGCTGGAACTCAGAAAGCATTGCATCGGTTAGCTATGATTCAGAATGTTAACCACTAAATCAGTTAGAGGAATTTATAATTCATTTCAGCTATTGCAGGATTTAGTACAATAAGATCATTATTGCCTTGAGATATCCTTCAGGTCATTAATTTAAATTAGAAATGCCTTCAAACAGCGTATCATGCACAGCTCCTTCCATAGATTTTTAGAGCTTAAATAAGCTCAAGAAATACTTCCTGCCAGATATTATTTTTGCAAATGTGAATCGCTACTTCCCAGTAGTGTAATACCTGATTGTTTGCAGTTGTCAAAGGTGGTGTTGCAGTAAGTTGCAGATGCATTCTTAATTGTGCTAATTATTATTGCTGTTTTTAAAGGACTAAATTCTCCCATAACTGAATCACTCTTCAACATTCTTCAGTGATTTTGTACTACAGGGGTGTAGTTTGTTGCTTGCGTAACTGGATTCAGACTAACAGTAACTGTGACCTTGTAAATGAGGTGGACATTTACAGTGGAAGACAACTCTTACGATAGTGGTACAAGAGCGATAGGGAGCAGTACTCGGCAGGGGAACCTTCAACAACAGGAGATAGCAATATGGGGTGGCAAGGTGCTAAGGCTGAAGGGAGGACTGGGACCAAACTAGATGTGATGGGCAGAACTGTGAATGAAGATTGCAAAATGCCTTAAATACCCAAGGCTGCAGAAGTGCAAATATAGGGTTGGTGTAAAGGCAGCCTTGAGAGTCGGGTGATTGGCTTGCTCTGGGGATGGAAGTATTGGTGTGAAGACTATCAGTAGAAATCATTTGCCAAAATGAATTGATATGGCACCAGCCACCTCGAAAGGTGGAGTCTCCAATTTACGCTCTTTGAACAGAGGCTTTGAAAATGGGAGGATTGTTTTCACTGCACTATGGACTGAGATCTTTCACTTGCAGCTCAAACCACTCTCTTCTCTGTTCTGCAGTGCAACACAAACAATTACTCTTTGGGATTCAGGACTTAGTCGAGATCAGCTGGTTTTACCCAGCTGCAGCTCTATAACCCAGCTTAACCCACTCGGGGAAGGCTCAAATCACTGGGTGCTTCTTTTCCAGTTTCTCTTCCCTTGTTGGGGGGCTGAGGGAGAGTAAAGGTCTCTCGCTGGGAACAACAGGGGCACCTTAGGGCATCTCAGCGTTAAGAGCTAAGGGAAATGCTCCTGACGGCAGGGGCAAGTGAAAAACCATGGAGGCCACAGCGGGGCTTTGCTGCGGGCTGTCACCGATGCTGGCTGGGCTGTGCAAGGAGCACCGTGCGCGCCTTGTTTCTGAAGCTGGCAGTATGCAGGGCTCTCTGCTGCAAAAGGGAAGGGAGTACCCGCCTGGATACTTACGCTTGTAATAAGTGGAAGTTGTAACTTGTTATTCAGCATCTCTGTAACCAAACTGTTTTAATTAACCGTGTGTTTTCTGAAGTGGTTTTTCTCCCTGCAAGAATATAGCCGGGGTGTGGACATGAATGTGCAGTAAGCGGAGCTCTGTGCCTTGGCCTTTGCAGCCAGCCTCTCCTGCATTGCTCAATACCTGAGCAGTCTGCTTTTAAAAAACTTGCCCCAAAACTTAGTATAAACCTGTGCCGCAGGGAAAAACTCAGCAGCATTTAAATTAATAGTTCTGTTCTGTCGGCTACAAATGTCACTTTCTTGGTTGTTTCAGACAGCTGTTTCAGCCTTCAATTTTTTTTTTTTCCCTAGTCTGAATTTCCCCGTTCAGAATTAGGATTACCTCACATCCACGGTTTCTGTTTCACTTGGATTTTTGAGCAAAGGACTGCATTGAGCTGTCAGTACTACAGGCATCTGGAGAAATCCAGCATTTGGGTCTGAGCATCCAATCTGATGATTGTAAAAGTACCTGTGGAAGTGTTTTCGGTGAGTGTTGGGTGATCACAGAACAACCACAAACTCGGGCAGCTCTGAAATCCTCTTAGGACTGGGGTAGGAACCCTTCATTTCTGGGAAGCAATTGCTCTGCGTTTGTGCCCTTGTTTTAATAGTTGATAGTTTTGAGGCTTCCTGGGCAAGTTACTGGTCGGTGGTGGAAGAAAGGCATTTGCTGTCTGGCCTGCGTGACAGGGTCCAGCTTGTTTCGTAGAAAGCTGCGAGTCTAAGTGGAGACTGATGCCTGGTGGTAGATACACCCGGTTGTTTTTTCTCTCTCTAACCACCTCTGTGCACCGGAGCTGCCCCAGTCCTCCCTGTTGTCTTCCCGTTTCTTGGCTAAATGGGGAAAGGAAAGCTCCTTGGCGGCTTGCCATGCTGAAACCCCCCACCCCTGATTTATTATCACTGAAACCAGCTGCAGATGTTGGCTGGGCCAGTGCTCTGCTGCCAATTAGGGAGTCTCATGCAGAGATTACTGTGCTGTTTGCCTGGCATTCAGAAAAGAACATGGCTGAAGGGAGTGGGTCTGTGCAATAAAAATGAATTTTAAAAAGATGAAAAATAGGTTTCACCTAGGCAGGTAGCGGCTGGAGCAGCATTTGGCAGTAGAGGGAGGTTGGGCCAGATTTCAGGGACTTCGTACGAGTTGCCATTTCTTAGGTCTTTCGCTGTGCTAATGAACCCTAAAATTCTACACTGAAACTCACCCAGCCCGTCTGTGCCCATGTGGTTTGGGGGCTTGAAATTTGTCTCAGGTTCACTGAAAGTCTGTTTGAACGGTTCCTGTATTTAAAAGAAACTTTCAGGAGAGCCGGCCTGAGCTTTCAATAGCTAACCCAATCTCATCTCGACCTGCCTGCATGGGGAAGCAGTCTTCAGAGCTGTGCATTTTGGCTCTAAAGCCGTTTTGCTGTGCTACCTGCTGTACCTGGTAATGGCGAGACAAAACTATTTTCAGGGAACTCTTCTATGAAAACAGCATTACTTACAACCGTGCACAGGGGAGAAGAGGAAGACACGCAATACTGAAAATGTTTGTAAAGTACATACCAGTCTCAAGACAGGTATTTTCTTCTGCTGTTAATGCATTGTTTACATCAAACTGGTCACAATTCTAGATCCTCTAATTCAAAATTAGGCTGATATAAAACACGATTCCTTTTAATCTCTTTATTCTACATCTATTACATTTTCGGTCTATGATCTATTGCTGCAATTTCAACAATAATTTCACAATACTGCATTTCCAGTGCTATACGTATTGCCACATGACCCATTGTATCAAAAAGCTGTTCTAAGTATATGCACTTGATGAGTATTGCCAACTTACATTTTCAACACTGTGTGTAGCATTGCAGTTGCAGTTTGACAAAGTTAAATACAGCTGAGAACCATGTGAATCAAATTGGGGAAAAAATTATCTAAGTGTAGAGTGAAAAGGATGTATGAAAAAATTGTGGAAGAGTAAAATCTGAGACAGTCTTATTCACTGATATCATTAGCACCTGTAATGGTAGGATGCTCCTTCGGATAAAAGCAATTGTGTCCCTTTTAGCCTGAGCAAGAAACCTAAATAATTTATTTTTCCTTAATGCAGTGTATTTTAATCTTGTCTAAAACTCTGCAATTCAGCAAAACAAAGTCTGAAAGGTATTCTGCTACTTACTTTCTCCCACAGACCTTCTTAACATAGGGTTAATACTTATGCTGTGTTCTGACGCTTTTTAGAAATAAATAAATAATCCAGAAGAACTTAAACATGCCTTTTTCTAAACCTTTACCCCTTATGTTGAGTGTCCTTGTCCATCTTTTTACATGCTTGCTATCTTTTTTGAAGTTAGTAGGAAATAAATAGAAAATATGTTAGAGTATTAGTTTATAACTCCTGTGGTTTCAGATCTTGATATTCGATTTTAAAAGTAGCTCATACTGACCCACTGGGGTATCAAGTGTTGAGCGCTCCAGATGAAATGGAAAAGCTAATCTCAACACTTGACCAATTGGAATGAATTCCTTACATATACAAGCAAGATCAGAGCCCATTAGCAACCAATATTAGATTAAATGAGACTAAACATTACATAGTGTGATTTTACTTCTAGAAGTAGTTTATTATTGCTATAATCTAAAGCACTTCTTCACTGCAACGCGGTTCGAGTGTTTAGTCTCTCCCGGAGAGCTCCCTCAGTGCCGTGCACAGGATGCATGAAGGAGATCCCGCAGTTTCAGTGGCTTATCTGGAGAGCAATCTGATGCAACGGCCCCAGAAGAACAGAGGGATGAAATCTGATAACCAGGTTTTACTCAAACTTAATAGCAACATAAAAGACTTTATTTTCTCTTTTAAGGTTTGAAATGCATTTCGCTATGAAAACGTGGTGTTACGTTACCATAATGCACAAAAGGATTTTGCAAGCAAAGCCTTCAATAAAGTTTCACAGCTACTGTATCCTACGGACAGTTGGGGTTGGTAAAGTGGGACATTTGGGAACGGCCGAAAACATACAGCTAACGTTAAACCAGGAAAATAGGTTTGGATACTGCTACAGGGTCCCTGCTAATGACTTGACAGAGCTAGCCAGCTCTTTCCAGGCCAAGCAGGAGAAGCGTCCTCACCACTGATGGAACACTGTCTTTTTCGGTGTCGGGGATGAAGCCCTGGAAGAATGATTATTTGTTTTGTCTTTGCTTTGTGAAACTGAAAATTGATTCCTTCCACCAGGAACTGCTGTGTGCCAGTGGGACAAATTCAGTCTGTTTGAAAGGTCGTTGTTTTGCTGAGTGAACAGTTGTGCCTGTGACAGAGCGCTGGGTGGCTTTTTGCAATTGTACTTTCTCTCAAGTGAGATGACACAAAAATTGTCCCTTGGATCTCATGAGAGAATTATGTGATGCTTGGCCGGGTGAGTTTTACCCCGATTTCAGGAAGCCATGAGGAAACATAACAAAAAGGATTGACACAAATGCTCTCCTGTTCTTTTCTGTCCGTATTCTTGGGAGAAAAAACAAACAAACCAAAAAAACCCCACACAACAAAAAAACAATCATTCCTTTAGTCTCTCAAGAGTTCTGCAATGTTGAACTTCCAGGGAACCAGGGGTAAGTTATGATCAATGATGAAAGCTGAGCAAAGCAAATCCCACATTCTTCTGAGATTTTTTGCAAACAAAATGTGATGCTCTGGTGCTAGACAGAAATGTTGCTGAAACCACATTACATCAAAATGCTTCATAAAGCTAAGTCAAATTTTCCTGAATTCTTGTTTCAGAGGAAAAATGTAAGCAAAAAGCTGTAACAGAATAAAGCAGACCATGTTCATACTATTATCAAGTGTCACTATGGATTTTCAGTGATTTCTTCTAAAATTTTTGTATTTTCTGTAGTACAGAATGAACATATACCGTTAGAAATTTGAAACTGAAGCAATGTTTTGATGTAATAAAATATTTCAATCAGTCCAGGCTTTAAATTACTTAATTGATTTTGGTATTTTGGAGTTTTGCTCTCAGCTAAAAACCCATGAATTTCAAAACCCCAGAATTCTTTATGAATTGGAACTCCCTCTTCTGCATAGACCTGATCTTCCCCTCCTGTAAGGCAGTGCCAAAGTCCTTCTCTAAGGGTGAATGTGTGGTTCACACAAAACTGCTGTAAGCTCCTTGTGGAAGGTGGTCCTAGAGAGCAGCACAGTCTGTGCATGGAGTCATGGCCCCAAGGTCTGCGTGCTCTACAGCAAAGGAAATGGCACCAATACGCATCTAAGTAGACGCATACTGAGGGGCAATCAACCCCAAATCTTGAATTTTTTTTTTTTAAGGTGGGGTGAATTGTCCCATCTATCATCCCATAGGCTGGGGAGTGGTTTAAGCAGTTTAGTGAGTAGTTTAGACCAGGCACCTGGTTATCTGGATGCTAACGTGTGGTGGGGATGGATTCCCACCAAGTGGTTTGCATAGGGTCCAGAGGACATCACCTGCAAAGAAAGGAATGGTCTTGGATCTCCCAAATCCTAACAAAGTGCCTTAACTGTAACATTATTATTTCTTTTGGTAATTTTGTGGTATATGGAAGCATTTTTATTAGTATGTGGTTTTGGACAAAACATAAAATACTTGAGCGGACCAACAGCAGTTGCACTTGTAGTGTTTAGTAAAACTGAAGACAATATTTTATTACTTAGTAAGCCTTCATGGGTGATTTTAACCTCTGCAGCTTTTAATAGGAAGTTAACTGCAACTTGAACAGTGAATTTGACAGTAGGCTGCATTGTGCCTGAACACGCCAGGTGTGCAGCTCGCCGGTCCGAGGGACAGAATACCTGCTTGCCAAGACCCGGTCCTCCAGGTATGGAAGGGCTCTGTTCCTGGGGCGATGCTGCCGGTTGTACCCCGGCAGTAACACGCACTGCTGCATCTGCAGGTTGCACATTAGATGTGAACCAATAAAAACAACTCTATAATATACAGAAACAGAGGTTGGGTAGCTAACGGTGAGACTCTTGCCTGCTTTGTACAGCAATCTTTCATTTAATAGCGTGCTACACAGTGTAAATTCACTGTTTAATTATACACTGCCAGAATTCATGTTCATATTTGCAAAGCTGGGATAATTCTCTTTGCAGGATTTGTGCTTCTCAGTCAAAACAGGTCTAACTTTCTTTCACAGCATACAGATTCATAACCGGATAGATTGATGGGTGAAAGAAGTGCACCTACTATAGGTTGTTACCTAGGCATTATTCTGCTACTAACAATTAATTTGGGGTAGACATTGAGAGAGAGAGTGAGTGGGGAAAATGCATTGTAAAACAACAGGGAGAAAAACTTCACCCTAATGAAGTGCTGGAGTGTAATCCCTTCTGAAAACAGACTTAGCAAAACTGTCACTAACAAAAGAGGAGCCAGGAGAAGTTGGTGGGCCAGGCGCGACTGGAACATCTCATCAATGCACTGGGTTTAATTGAGTTCTTTCACTGCTTATACAGTTTTAATAACATTTGGAGACGTAGAAGTGAAGGCAGTGGCTTCTGTTTCTGATAGATTCCTTTGCACCGAGATTTAATGGATTAGCCAAAATGATGTGAAAAAATGGATCTCTGATTTATTACCTGCAATTTTTCGCTTACTGCAGCATTTTTTTCCTCAATCAGTGTTTTCCACCCTGTTAAAGTCTTGTGTGAATAAGTGCTATGTTGTGTTTCTGGATTTGCCCGGAGGGCTCATCAGACGACCCTTTGCCTACAGTCCCCACCAGGCCATTTAAACAGGAAGTTTAATTTTATAGTATTAAAAAAGAGAAAACGGTACTTAATTATCTGGCTGTGAAACAGCAGTACTCTTTCTTAATTTTAGTAGCTAATAAAATGCTGTTCCTGCAGTTAACTACTTCTGGTCCAAATGCACTACAATTTTGGCTATTTGAATAGAATATTTTATGAACTGTTATATATTGCACTACAGTTTTTAAACTCCACTATGACATATTTCTCTCAAGATTTATTAGCATTTTTTATTTAAAACAATATATTAAAGAGAGGAGAAAGAGTAATCTTAGCTAAAATTCAAATATTAGAAAAACATAACATAGACCAAATCTTTTCATTTAACTCCCCCCCCTCCCCTTCTCCTCTCCCACTGTTGCTATAAAAAAGTTTTTTGGAACAACAACCCACACCTGCATCATTAATTCAATATGTCTTCCAACATGACTCAAATCATAGTATCAGTTTCAGGGGCCATTTGCTACTTAAATGACTTTATGAAAACAGAACAATGAACTACCCCTATGCAGTCCTTACTTTAACTCTGGGTAAAATAAACTTCAAGATCTTTTATATCCCAGTCCACTTACTTCTTTACTAACAGTTGCCTTTCTGCTTCTTACCCCCTACGCGAAGTCTGTCGTTAAGCGTGATGTCTGTTGTGCTGCCACTGTCTTTGTAAGCCTGCTAATGCCCAGCGCAGGGGTAGCACGTCTGCATCGAGACAGAAGCCCGTCTGGAGGCTTTCGACATCGGAAATTGTTTGGGGAAAAGGCCTTTTGTCACAGTCAGTGCTGCTGGGGGCTTCCAGTCTACTGGCGCGGGACGGGCAGTACGGTCAGGCAAAGCAAGCCGGGATTTCACACCGCAATGCTGCACAGCGACCGCGGGTGACGGACGGCGCCCGCAGCCCGGGGTTCATCTGGAGGGGTTCGCACCCGTGCAGCGGCAACGAGAGCAGTGCTCCTGCAGAGAGCTTGCTGCCTCGTGGGGAGGAAAACGTGGTTGCCCCTTCTCACGTAGTGTCATGTATTGACCTGGGACTTGAACTGGGAGAGCATCAGAGCGCAGGGAAATCAGCGGGGTTAACCGTGTGCTGGAAACAACGCGCATCTTCTGGGCTGGGGCGACCCAGGCTCTGAGGAGAGATGCTCCCTGCTCACATTGATAAGGCTCTGATTTTTTTTTTTTTTTTTTTTCTCCCCCAGTCCAAGGTGCTGATGAAGGGGTGATGCATGTGAAAGGAAGGTTTAATAGCTGCGTTGGTTCCATCATTGCGATGGGCTGTGTTTTCGTCTGCATGGCTGAGGATGACCACTGGAAAGTTGTTTGCTGCTTGGGTCTTGGCGGAGAGAGGCCTTTTCGAAAGCTGGTACTGACCATCTCCGGGAATAAATGGCTGTTTCTCTGGTGCTCTCCTGTGTAGTCCAGTTGTAGCAGCTGATTCTAATTCTCGTTTCAAGGGTGCATCTTCTTCATGGAGGGTGGTATGTCAACAGGTAGAGGAGGCACCAGAAGTCAGTTGTGCCAACTTTTGTGGGCACCCTGAACTTGCTTCGCCAAGGCTGGAGGGGAGGGCTGGCCTGGCTGTGGCAGATGGTCCTCAAAAACAGGATTTGAAAGGGGAAAACAGGAATAATCTCTTAATGTTCTGGAAATACACAGCCTATGAGGAAGACTCTCTGTAATTTAAAATCATCAAACCTAACTTTTCCTTGATTTAAGTTTATTCACACCCATGTATTATACCTCAAAGATGAACTTGTCTAAATACCACTTAGCCTGTAACTGCACTCTGTGATCTGGGTATTTTATTCAGCTTTAAATATTTGCTGCTCATAATGAAAGTGCTGTGGTTGTGGGAGTGACTCTTATAAAACACGTGTAAACAGCAGCGTAATGGTAATGAAAGTGCTGTGGTTGTGAGAGTGACTCCTATAAAACACGTGTAAACAGCAGCGTAATGGATGTGCTGCTCTTTGTCTAACCAAATATTTCTAATATCAGTTTTTAATGAGCCTAATCGTTCCGAGGGCTCCCACGTGGCCTGTGCTGGTCCTTTTCCTGAAACTCTTCCAGACTTATTTATGTAGTTCTCGGGTGCCTTCTGAGACACTAACATTCTAAAGTTCTCAAAGGTCCCACTACCATACTGGGGCCATTTGTCTTTCTGGCTAACGTTTACTGCAACCCAGTTTCAGTGGTGCGTCAGCATGTGAAAACCCTGCAGGCGCTGACTCCTATCACAAGCTGTTGCATAGAGGAGTGCTGTTAGCTCCACTTTACCAACTACAACTGAGGTCTGAATCCTCAGAAGTATTTAGCTCAGTAGGGACCACAGTGGTGACAGCAAATGGGTGAGAAATCTGCTGCAGATTATGGTATGCACATATGCAGTCAGATGCTTAAATGCACATGACAAACTCAGACTGAGGAATTTGCCAAATGATGCTCAAGAAGGCTGTGGTGTGGGAACAGGGTAGGACTGTGGTCTTCAGAGATGCAGGTTTATGCTTATCATGACTTCCTGTCAAGTCCTTCGTTATGTCCTTATTCGAGGCCAGTTTGTCTCCTCTTAGTGGACAAAAAATTGCATATTCAGCCTGCAAAAGCCACATGGTCACTGCCATCCTTTCATGTGACTTTGTAGTAAGATATTCTAGATGCAGGCCTTTAGCTTTTCCCATGCCAGGACCACATCGTTTGTTCCCCTTATCACCTCTAACCAGGTACAATCTCATTAACTTCAGCAAGGTCCTTCTGGAGTTGTACAGAGGTAAATGAGAGTCCCTGGGTGTCCTGTCTGGTGGAGAAGAAATTCAGAATAGATGGCACAGCCCACACAATTCCTTATGAGTCAGGTCGCTTATGAAGGAAATTATCATTTGTTTGCATAAGGGATAATACCCTAGTGAGCATCTGCTTAATCTTAGCTGTCACTTAGCAATAGAGGATATGCAATTCATGGTGCCTCCCACTATATATAGCAGCAACCAGTTAAAAAGGAAACTATTGTCATCAATTACATGAGTCAATGCTTTAGAGAAAGCATCCTTCACAACTGTATTTCTATAATCTAGTTGTGTGTGGTTAGTTAATTTGCAGGCTTTAAGAGACTCAGCCAACTATCAATATTAGCCTTACAAGCACATTGTATACCAGCAAAAATAAATGAGGTTATCATTAATATACGGTGGAGTCTGTTAGGAAGCATGCCGTACCGGAGTTCCCTTCCTCACACACGCTCTTTCATATGTACCCACAGAGGAAATGCATCTAACAGTCTCCAGCACTGCAAAAGCCTTTCTTCTGTAAGTGGTGCAGCTTCCAAACTGCTCATCACATATCCCAAATCCGGCTATGAATTGCTTGGGGGAAAAAAAAGCTGCCTATTCAGTTGCAAAAAGCTGCTGCTTATTATATCCATTCTGGTTTAGTCACCCCTAATATAGACATATCTAAAAATCTTCCCAGATCTATTTTGAGGACTGTCTGAACACAAAAATATTTCTTTGATGACAAAAAGTGTCTTGTTGGTATATTTAAGAGTCTTCAAAGGCTAAATTGGGATTGGATGGGATCCAAGTTTCTGAAGAGCAAAGGCATTGGGGAAGACAGTTTTATACAATCTGTAGCAGGGAGCGTGTCAAGAAAGTTTGTCAGGTTTAAAAAAAAACCAACAAAACAAAAAAACCCCCACAATTCTGGTGAAACCCAGGAAAACTACTGAAGATGCTAAATATAGTAATTGAAATCAGAGTAATGGGATTCAAAAACGGGCTTAACAGCTGAAACATAGAAAGTGGTTTACATTTAGCAGCAGGGTTGTTTGTCATCTCTGTTATAGTCGCCTTGAATTCTAGGTCTAGAATTCAGAGCTGAGAAGAAATGTGTTAATCAAGAAAGGCTCCAAAAGATGTCTCTGTGGGACAAGGTAACAGCAGATAACTGTCTGCAGAAAATCATGTGCAGCCCTAAATTGGCAGCTCTAGATTAATCAATGAATGAAACATAGCCAGAGACTCTAACAAAAGAAATCACTCCTTGAGTGCTCCAAGAGTCTCTTGGCCAAGGGCGTTGAGAGGAGCTGATAGATCGAAGGGAATTGAAGCAGAGATCATGGCCTTGTCAGATGGCATATGGGGATCATTACCAACCCCTGTAAAGTGGTCTTCTCTCTGCAAGCACACAGGAAACCCGGCAAAAAGTTTGAAGCTGTACAGCAAGCATTAGCTGTCTTTTTGATCCAAACTATAGGATGGCAAACTGACTTGTTCACAGGCGAATGGAAGCCTTTAAGCGCTGGGGTAACATTAATCGATTTCAGAGAAGCGGAGTACAGAGCATGACGTTAATTGGTAATGGCTGGACTTCATTAATTTTAGACAAAATGCCTAAGACGCCATGTAAATTGTTAGTATTAACTGTTGCAGTGGTGGTTTCTTAACTTAAGGGCATAGGATAAGGAAGTCTGGCTAAGGCGCAACCTGATATTAGATGCTAGACGATAAAGATCATGCACATCCTGCGTGGGGCGGGGGGGCTGTTCTTGGTTCTTCCAGCTGGGCTGGGCTGTGTGAAGACCTTAGACATATCCTAGCACCTCTGGGGGTGGGGGGGAAATTCCTATCTATCATCTGAATAATACTGGAAAGAAAGATATTTAATAGGCATGCAACTAGAATGGAAGGTACACAAAATCGTCTATACGTAAGTAGGTAAAGAGCCCCTTGTATGACTGTACTGGAAAAGAAAGCACAAAATCCAAAAGCTGGTCAAGTATTATGAACATCAAATTTGACTGAAATTTCAACAAAAAAAACTTCACTTACACTTTGGAAATCAGACCCTGACTTTCTGAGCAAGTTCTGGTAAGATGTGGTAGAGACGATTCTTGCTGAGAAATCAAAAACTTTCTACCAAAAATTTTTCTACCAAAAATTTTTTTACTCACAACTGCTTAGAATGCACATAGTCTCTATATCTGAAGATGTGGAGTGAGGGAATTAAACTCAGCTCTGTAGTTCCAGCTTTGGCTCTCCCTATCTTGTATCTCCTGTCCTCCTTGCTTCTCCTTTCCTAGACCTAAAGCTGTGCCACCGGTCAGGTGAAAGGCAAGAAAATATCACTTCTCTGCTTGTTCCCTTAAACATTCGTAAATCCTCCCACCAGCTTTAAAGAAGAGGCCCTAGAGAACTTGTCATGTGCCATTTTAGTCTGTGTTACAGCGGTATTACAATAACTTAAGGCCTGAGGTGGGTCCATGGTCTATGAAAAATCTTTCTATCAGTGTGGATGCAATCCTGAGACTTATGCATTGATTCATCCAGAAGGAATGATGTATGCAGGAAGCATTAGGAGCGTTCAGGACATGCATTTGGCAAAATATTAAACTGTACAATCCTAATGAGCCTTTCAGTGTTAATGTCTGTGACTGTATGAGAAAGCGGTCTCAAATCCTCCCAGATTTACTGTCTCCATGCCATAGAAAGCAGCACACCTTTTAAGAGCAAGAGGCCTCTGTGTAAGGAAGAGCTTAACTCCAGTGACTCCTTTGGTTTTGGCTCCTTGTAATTTTTATATTAAGATAATGCACCATTAAGTAATGCACTGGCCAATCGCATGCTGATTGCTTGCTGTTATTTCAGACATCTATCAGTGCTAAGCAGCCATTAGTATTTACCCACCTGAACCTTATCACTATGTGCACTTAGTAACCCGGATTCATTTGCCATTATGTAGATTTCTCTTCTTTTTTTTTTGGTTGACACACTCATTCTTTAAAGACAACAACCCAAACAAGCCTATTATAGCTGTGAGCTTGTCAGTGATCCCTGCTAAGCAGGCTGAAATCAGAATGTTTGCACTTCGAATTTGCTCAATTGGTCCTTTTCCATTATTCAACCTGGATTGCTTCTGTTCAGCACCCTTGTCCACTGCATTAACTGTCTATTACCTTGTTTACCGTGGTCGTGTTAAATGCCAGCTTATGAATGTCAATTTGTTCTCCAATTAGCTATGCCTTATTGACTTGCCCTTAGACGTTCAAACATAAGCTTTCTGAAGTGCCTATCACTATAAAACTGATTTGTTTAATTTTTTAAAGCAATATAACTTTAATGTGTCCTTTTATTTTACTGTTATCTTGGTTACCCATATTTAAAGTCTATTTATGGAGTGGGGTTTATTCTAATAGCTTCATATCTGTGTTAATATTTTGTGACAGTTTATGTACATAACTTGTACAGAGGACGCATTAATTCTCTTCTCCTGGATGTGGCATACTAGCAGGAACCTGTTAAAGATACAAAGATTTCCCACAGGTCTGAAAGGTAAATGCGGATATGTTTTGTGGAAGAAAAATTAAGAAATCCATTTACGTGAGCAGCTCTCAGATATTTCCTCTGCCATGTATAGGAGTGGAGGCAACCGGTGGTGGGCCTGAGAACGCTGCAGGGGAAGAGGGCGCAGAAAGCGCGGGCTCTGGGCTCTGCAGAGCAGGTGAATGCACGCGGTCCTGTGCCTTCCGCAGCCTCCCGCAAGCAGCCTCAGTGCAGGACTAACTCGTTCCCCTGGGAAGTTCTGAATTAAGAAAAGAGAAATTGCATCACGAAGCAAACATGCTCCTTCCTCTGTCCGACCGGGTGCAGACTGGATTCTGTAAGATGTAGAATATGCCGGAGAGTTGTCTGGAGTTAAGTCCCCAGCATCTCGGGACACGATTGTGATCTGGCACACCTCGGGCATAACCTTAGTCTGTGTGCCGCTGCCCTGGGCCCTCCACCGTGCCAAGAGGCGGGGTGTGTTCGCTCAGGGGCAAGCTGGCTTCAGCGTGTGGCTCTTGGACCAGCTCGCGTCCACCCGGCTGGAAGCAGAGGCAGAATGAGCTTGTGTCCCCCCGCGGGGTACCACGTCAGCAGGCTGGCAGGCGCTCCTGCCTCCTTGGTGGCTGGCTGGCAGTGGCAAGAGACACTTTTTCTTTGTGGCAAGGTGCTTTACTAACCTGAGACCCCACATTGTATCCCTTGCTTAGTCTTTTAGACCATCTGTAAATGACCTCCTGTGTGGGCCACCAGCAAACACTAAACTGAATGTCTTCATTGTCACAAAACAACAACTGTCCCTGAGCTGTACGAGATATTTTCTTCTATAGGAATCAGCAATATGGTGGGTTTTCCCCTCCGTGTCCGTTGGTAACTGGAGGGGCGTCAGGGGGAGCAGGGCACACGCGCGTGCTGCGGTCTCGGTTGGAACAGCCTAATGGCAAGCGGCGAGCAGGCTCTGGGCAGCCTGAACTAAGGGGTTAAAACCCAGGCAACCGGGGTCCTGACTTTTCTCAGGTTTCTCAAAACAGTCTGCTTTGGACATCTCTGGCAATTATCTCAGTGCTGAATGTACCTAGAAGTAGTGCTTGATCTGGACTTGCTGTTGGAGTGTTTACTGGGAATTATCTGTCATGAGACAGAGACAATAACACACTGGCACAAATGGTTTATTTTTCTTTCTCCGCTCTTAACTTCAAACATCCTTTTCTACCTTAGCTCTCCTACTTCCAGCTGGAAAAGGTTCCCTTTGATTTAGAACATAAGTCCAGAAGGGATGACACCGGTAACATTTTATACTGAGCTCTTGTCAGTCCAAAGATTGTTTAATTGTCAGTTTTAAAGGGTATTCACTGGAAATTCAGAAGCATTATAAAAAAAAAAAGCCATGAAATTTTTGCTCAGAGCTCTTGGGAGGGGGAGGAAATTCAGTTTCTCCGTCTGTTTTAGGCTTAGTTCATGACACCCTAAAGAAACTAGGCCCTAGTTACCTTCGGTACCCACCTCTATGCTGGTGTGATACTGCAGACGTTCAAGCTGTTTGAATGACCTCACTGACCTTCTCTGCACCCTCAGCAGCATTACGTGGTGCCTGGGGAAGCACAGAGTTTGAGGGATTCGCCACCGTGAAACTGCTGCTTACAATGTTTAGGCTGTTATTTGTGACCCCCGCGCTGTTAGATGCAGTGAGCTGCATTTAGCCGTGAGATTTTAATTGCCATCAACTGCTGAGAGTCAGGCATGATGAAATATATAAGCTGAATTAGACTGTTAATTTTTCTAGTCTTTCATTTCCTCCTCTCTGCAGCAGCTTGACTCCATATTTTGCTAACTATTTCTCTTACAATCCATCTCTCAAAAAAAACCTGTACAGTTTGGTTCATTGGTACCCCTAGCACCCAAAATATCGCTTTCATTGGTATGTACATTCCAGGTCCGTTCTGATTGACTGTATCAGTGCTACTACTGAGAAAAGAAGCACAAATCCGGGTTCAATTCAAGTCAATCAGCCCAAGATTTCCCCTCTTATGGAAACTGAATCCACTCTCTGAAAACAGCACATCTCTGAGAGTCATCCTTGGAGCTTTTCTTTTGTTTTCTTTCTTAAGCAAACCACCCAAAAAGTTCCTTAGACTTTCTGAAGAAATATCTCTGGGACAAGAGCACAGAGAACTCTTAGGAAGGAAGCAAAGCAATGGCTATGAGGGGGTTTTGCTGCTTTTTTATAAGACAAGTGGTTTTTGGCATCAGAGCAGTGTCAATAAATGGCTTTTGCAGTTATCTAAATGCTTTAGCTGTGCTTGGGCGTTTAATCTCTTGTAAAAGCTGTTTATTGCCTTCTGTACTGCTCTGCAAGGCACATTATCCCTTAAGTATATGAATGACACAATTAGTCCTCTTAGAGACTTACCAAAATACTTTTGATTAAAGGTCAAGCATAAAAATTCAGATGCTACTCTCCTTAATTAAGAAAACCGGCCCTCCTGCATAAAGATCCGTATCAGTACTGAAGGGAAATCATAGTGATGGGAAGAATCAAATGGATGCAGTTCTGTGGTGAGAATAAATGCTTTGTGACCATGTTTGGTTTCTAGGTAACAAATTGAAATCACGAAAGGTGTTCATAAAAGTCCATTTGACTATTAGTGATCTTCTCAAAACAGATTGTTAACTTCAATATGCTGTAAAATGTAAGTGGCATTTATAGGTGGCATCACAAATAACAGGCAATCAAACCTCATTAACACTGTAGTTTATAATTGCAGATTACTGTAATTTGTGAGGTATTTAGGATTTTGTAAGGGTGTTATTTCTACTGTTGGGAGCTAATGAGAGTGGTAGAAATTTACTGTAAGTTTAGTCTTGTATTCTTCTTTAGAAAACAATTGACATTAAAAGACTTCAGCCTTTGGTTTGTAATCGGAAAAAACCTTAACAAGTATTACACTGAATTTTGATTGTGGGGGAACCCAGACCTTTCAAGTAAATGGATGCTCACCTGTGCTCACCTGCTTTTAATCCCTCCTTTTCCAAGGAAAGAAATGGAAAGTAATGCGCAGAGGAGGACAGCAGTTCATGTCTGTCCTTTGGATAACTTTCTGATCACCTCTAGCAATTTAATGAAAGGAACTCATTTTGGCTTGTTCCTTTATTTTCCATTTTTTAATTGCAGGCAGCAAGATAAATCCTTTCTTATAGCCATTCTTTGTGATGTCAACAAACCTGGGCGGTTCGGATGGCTATCCCAGAAGTATTCCACTTCTGAGCACACATCCGAACTCTAAAGTGTTTGAGGCTAGCCCTGCATTCATTTGCTTTCAAGTAGTATTTGATTGGTACAATAAAACGCATGACACATGTCCTTACTATAAATTAGCAAGGCGTCCTAACCTTCACAAAGGTTAGAACTGAGTTACTCCAAGTTTTAAGGGTGTTCATAATTAGGGACTTGAATTTGCTTTGTATGATCTTTAAGGGAAGTGTGAATTTAGGTCTTCTGAACTGTTAAATAATTGGGGTGTACACACTTATGCCCTGCTGCTGATGGAAAACCTTTCCTCCAAATGGAAAAACAGCTTAGGCTTCCGTCCATAGTTCCATTCTTTAGCACCAAGGGTTGCTTTAATTTAGTCTGGTTATAATTGCTGAGGTAGATTAAACTTGTAATCACATTGACCCAATTATCATACAGAACACACTGTTTCCTTACCCTGACATTTAGAGTATGTTAATAGACTTCATAGCTCCCTTCATCCCAGAACCAGTTATGTCACAGTTACTAATGCAATTTGATCTGCGGGGCTGCCTTTGCCTATTTTTTTCATAAGCCTCTCAGTTCCCTCATCCCTGAGAATGCCTGACTGATGAATTTCATTCTTCCACAAACCTTCTCCTAAAGTTAAAAATAAAAGTCATTTTTCAAAACAATGCTGACTGTCTGCTGAGCTCCCAGGTCAAATCAAAGGGGAGCAGTCACGGTGGGCAGATTGAAGGGACCTCTTCAAAGGAAGCCTGCTGCTCAGCAGAATCGCAGAGGGAAAATATACTCTAGCAACGGACAAATATCAGAAGATTCTGACAATCACCCACATATTCAGGGCACATGCCAACTATTTCAAAGATAGATATAAGAATCAGATTGATTTGCAGGATTGCCAGGTTTTGGCATTGTCAGAACCGCGGCAAGCACAAATGTACTTAGCTGGTTTCAGACTTGGAAGTGGTTGGAGGACAGCACTGGGATACCTGAGCATCCTGCCAGGCTTCCAAACCAGAAGAGATTCAGGCTTCAGTATCTGCCACCAATAGTAGCTGCAGCAAGAGTGAGCAACCCTCCTAAGAAAAACCCCAGTAGCATCTGTGTACTCTCATCTAGCATGCCTGAGGATAACCTGCAACTGCTTGGAATCTTTTCTGTACAGCAATGACATTAAAAGATGTACAAGTTTTATTTTTTGACTGTGTTCATGGTTCACAGGCAAAAATAAAAATACAAACCCTCCAATTTAAGTCCTTCAGCCAAAGATACATCAATTTGCAAAGCAAAATATAGCAGTCACTGATATTCTTGACAGATCTAGTTTTGCTGATTTTAGGAGATATCCCTAAAGGTGAGCTTGGAAGGATGTCATATCTGACTCTTATCTTTGAATCCCGTATACTTATGTTTATTAAAATCAATATAATCCATTAGCCTACATTGTTTCCATTTTTAATAATCTATTGATATATTGCCTGGGCTTTTATGGGACTAAACAAATTTCCTCTTTATGTGCCCTGTAATAGCCGGAGGTCAGGCTGGTTGAGCGCAGTTGCTGTATATAAATGTTTATTTACTGCCTGACTACTGATTGAGAACATATCTGGTCCACAGGCTTCAGATGGCTTTTAAACTAGAGATTTATGGCTTACTTCCTGTTTTCCAGACATAGTACACCATTTTTAAAGTAATGAATGCAAGGTATTGTGAAAATAATAGCCAGGGATTGCCCCAAACTCCACGTTTGAGAACATGGACTATCGGGACCTCCATTATTTCATCATTCGTTTGTTCTCTATTGGAGTGGTTTTACGTATGTCAAACACTCTTGTGTTTCATTTTCCTTTGTGCCAGTATGTCCCTTTAGTCTGGAGTTGCCCTCCTGGAGCAGCTGAAGTGCCCACCTCAGCCACTCAGCGGCCAAGTCAAAGCAAGTCGGAAATCTGTAATGAAGAACCTCCCGACGTTTGCCTAGCAGCTATCCTTCTCTAGCAGCTTCTCTTCTGTTAGCCCCCAGTTCAACAAACCCCCCTAAGTCTACACTTAGGCTTGGCTTTAAGCATGAGTCCAGGTCCCTTCTTAGTGTGGTTTCTTGCCTTTTTGCTTCCAGCCCTCAGCATCTTACAGAATGTGCTTATTTTTAAGTCCCTAAAAGTAGCTATTGAAAGAGACTTGTTTGGCTCGGAGCTCTGTGTATGTATTTTTTGGAAGCCACGTTACACGACACATCAATTAACCAGGCTTGTTTGAGTCCTGTATCCCACGTGGGATATGCATCTGCTTCAGCTGTTAAATGTTAAACATGCTCTAGTCTTTACCCCTGCCACTTAAAGCTGTGTCTGAAGTAATGAGTGCCAAGTTCCTTTTAGGCTTTTGTTCTCCAAAAGTGTGAACATTCATCCACCCAGCGATGTGCGAATAGCTCCTTTGTCCCTACTGTTACAAGACAAGGAAATCACATTTTTCATTACATTATTGTGATAAAAGCACTTACTAATATAGTATCTTAAATTGATGACAGCAAACAAATAGCTAATGTTGTTACACAGCTGTGACAATAGGGTGTTTGTAATCAGAAGTTTGCGTAAGTTCTTGGTCTCAGACTGATGTCTGCCGCACAGCCATAGTCAGAGAATTTCAGTTACAAATCATAATTTCATACGAGAAAATTGGCCATCATTTAGGACATTCTTGCCTCACAGGGATTCTTCCGTGTGTAAATCCTGATAGTCTAAATTTCTTGGCAGCAAATTGGATGCGAGTACAAGAGCAATTGACTGTAATTGTCCCCTGGGGATGGGATCATTTATTTATTTGTTTTTACAATTTTCATTCACCCAGTGAATATCACTTCCCTCTGGACATAATGTGGTTTAGAATCATCATTGTTATAAAGATGTTTTACATCCTTATGGAAATCTGTTGATTTAAGAGTCACACTATAGCTTGCAGGAGGCAGCAATTTAAATAGGCAAACTAGCAGTAGGTCTACTGCTGAGAGCGCTGATGGCCATAACATGCTCTGCCTCGTGTACTGAGCCAGATTTGGCACTATTGACATCAGTGGGGGGATTTTTCTACTGATTTCAGTATCTGTGCGTGCGGGGGGGAGGGGTATATTTCCTCCTGTGAATACCTTTTCTCCCAGACTGCGCCTTGCTGGATGATTTAGATGGCAACCTTGAGGGGCAAGGGCTAGTGGCAAGCTGACTGGACAGGCTCGGGGTAAGCCAGCTCCTATTTGGACGTCTTATAGTCAAGTTAGTCAGACCTCTGGAGCTTTTTAAGTAAATTCTGTCATAATGTTATCGTGATGGTGCAACCTCTGAACAAGGCTGTTCTGCATCGCTCCAGCTCAGAAGGCAAAAGCGCTCTGGGTTGCTTTCTTTGGTCTGGGGTCATTGCACCCTGCAGGAAAATCACCCAAGGAAAGATGACTTGTAATACTGAACCAGCTCGAATGCATTTTGTTTTCCTGATGTTAAGATATTGCACAGTGTGTGGCTTCAAATAAGAATAAAGCAGCGGGCCTCCCACGTGACGGACTGTCATGCTCAGGAGCAATTCTTTTTACAGATCTCCACGAGCTTCCTTGGTCGTGTCTGTGCGGTTCCTAGTGCTGATCTCTGGCCCCTAGATGATGCTGTTCATCTGCCAGGCAAAGTTCTCACATTGCAGAGATCTAAGTCTGCCTTCGACAACAATTGAAGTATTTTGGCGATGCTGCAACACGACAGGAGTTGGAACAAATGTGCCAGCTACTCTGTTTTTCTTGTAAGGAAATGAGAGTGAAGAGAGGTGGCTGCAAAAGCATCATGTTAGAGTAGCCCTGACACACAAATGTAGGCCCATTATGTGAGTTTTATGTGCATTTTTAACCTGTTATTCCATTAAAATGGGTCCTAATCAAAGCAACACACAGGGCAGTGTGGACTGTATCCTGCCTGGGGGACACAGAGCTCCTTCATGGAGAATATGCTCGTTAAAATGTGTAACGACAAACATAACTCCCCAATATTTTGTATGCTCGTTAAATGTCCAATATCGGCATTTTCTATAATAAAAATATGGCGTTCTTTATTAATGTATTCGACACCAGCAAAAAAGTGGCAGGGAGGGGCGAGGTGACTCGCTGCCCTTCTCGCTCTGCGTGCAAAAGTTCCAGGAGCGTTCCCACCGTGTCTCTGCACAGAAGCACCACAACTGTTACAGCAAGGATCTTTTTTTATTTTGGACTGTGAAGCATGGATCCTGATATGTGTGGGGACTCACAAGACAGAAGAAGTGAGGGAAAAGTCAGAAAGAATCAAGGGCTTGATTCAACACCCATTAGACTCAAGTGGAGAGTGATAGATTTTAAAGGGAACCTACAGATGCAATAGCTACTTAACAGGATTTTCAAAAGCACTTGGGTGTCTAATTCCCATTGATTTCACATGAGGGAATTGGCCTTCACTTATAGGACATGATTTACAAACAGAGGTTCTTCCATGTGTAGATCCCACTGATCTGTAAATTGCTTGGCAGCAAATTGAATGTGAATATGAGCACAATTGGCTGTGATTGTCCCCAAGGCACAGGATAATTTCTTTGTTTTTACAACACCCATAACATCCAGTAAACACAGTTTTCCTGAAGGGATGATAAAGGGGTTCCAAGGAGACCTAGGCTCCTGGCTGCTTTTGAAAATCCTTGCATTTATTTTTAAATGAATAGCTTTAAAAATTTGGAAATCTTCCCATTACCTTCTGGAGCAATACTCAAAAATTTAGAGGCTTGCCTCAACTTCTCAATCGCTAAGAGGAGCTGGTCGTGATGTAAAGGAAAATTCAGTTTCACAGAAGTCTCTCCTCTGAGGTGTAGAAAACAGTTGATTTGTCTAATAACTTCCAGATGCTATCTGCTGCTAAAAAAACCAACAACACTTAAGCTTGTAAATAAAAATACATATTTTTTCACCAACTTTCAATTTTTTACTTAAAAATGAATTCTTTGCAAAAGATGAGTGATTGTATTTCAGTGAATATCCTCACTGTGATTAAACCGATGCTTTGGATTACGTAAGGATACACAGCGGTTGTAGATTCCAGCTTATCTGCAGCTCCCAAAAGCAGGACAGAAAATTTTCTGTGCTGATGCATGTTTTGCATATTTACCTTTAGCCTCCGCTTTATTTTGAAGTGATCAATAGCTTGAGTTTGTGGGGTAAGAGCACGGATGTGATCATAACTTCTCAAATATCTGCTAGAGGTCCTTTAAAGAAGGCGCAGAGCACCGTGCGTGGGGGACAGAGCGATGAATAATCCGCTACGCATCTTCATGTACACTGAGCCCTGGCCCCTTCAGTCCTCCCCAAGTTGCTTAGGTGGCCAGAAGCTTAGAGCTTGAAGCACTTGTCTGAAATGCTGTATTAACCGAAAATAACCCACCTTCATGGTTACTTCACCTTTTGTGAAAATGTCCCTTTTAAAGATTTTTATGGGGTAAGCTGCCTGCCAAGCGTAGCTTTGTGTGGTCGTGGCAGCTAGGAATTCACCAGCCCAACACCTGGCAAACGCAACTATTCTGTAAATTCTCCGGTTTGCCCTCCAGCGGCTTGGACACCTTCATAGGGGAAGGCAAGAGAGATGCCTGCTCTGGCGGCAAAGCTGCTCTTGCCCCTCACTGCCAGCTAGAACGTGGTCTCTGTCCCCAAAGGAACAAATGCTGCAAGTGCAGGAGCTAGCAATGAATCTGGAGAGTGTCAAGCTCTCTCACCTAGGCTAATCTGGCCAGAAACTTAAAACCATTACGTCACAGAATAATTAACAGTTTAGTAACCGGAGCAAAGCAGGTAAGACCTTAACTATTCACCCTGGATAGGCATGCAAAAAAAGCAAACCCCAAATGACCTTTTCTTCTGTCTCCCAAATACAAGCGATCAGATGATTTGCAGGGAAGCGTTGTGACGAAATAGGATGCGCCAGTGAATTGAAAGTCCTGAAGGAGATGTAGAAATTGTGGTTTAAAAGAAATGGAGTAACTGGCCCAGGGATCGAGGAAAGCTGAGAACAAAAGCAACTGAACTAACTTGTTATTAGCTTTTAAGAAGCTAAAGATGGGCTGGAGTCACCCACCTGCAGGTCAGTCACAATGCCCACAGGTAATAAGCATGTAATACGATTTCTATAGGATGTGAAGAGTGGAGTAGAACAATTCTTGCTACTCACCAGAAATGAGTAACTACTTATCGACTCTAAATCCCTTCTTCTAATACAAGAGAAAGACTCTTGCTTTCTGGTGGCCAGTGTCAGGGCCCTGCTGCACCAGAAACTGTACAGCTAAGCCCCAGGCAGGCAGTCCTTGCTCCCGGAGGTTCACAGTCTATTCTGCGTATGGCCAAACTAATCTGTGGTGGAACTCAAGTAATTTTGAGGGTTTTACACCCCAGGTGAACTTGGCTTAGAGCATTTCTAACTGCTTACTTTCTCCCCTTCCACAGTCAGCAAGCTGTCAAGCTTCTATCCTGTGTTTGGATGTTAATGATTTCCTTGATGACAAGATAATCCAAATTAACTTTTTATTGCCCTGTAAAATCAAAGTAGGCGAGGAGTGCGCCCAGTGATTTTGGGCTTCAGCAGCAGGGCTGCCCAAGAGCTACAACAGCAGGTTTTGCTGTGTTTCTTTCTCCTCCCTCTCTCTGTTTTTGAGAAAGGTCTGGGGCTGTGGGTGCTAGAATGAACACTATCCAGCAAGTGCAATGTGTAAATTTTGAAAAAAATATTAAACATGTGGTTTGTGTTTCAAAACCCGGAAAATATTATGAAAGCAATAAAATATCCCTACTGCAGGCAGCCCGAGAGGACTCTCCCTTTGTGAGTACATGCATTCAGATTTAGTTATGTGTCATTCTCCAGCCAGCTTCATTCCAGGAGAGCCAGACCTGGGTCTTATGTTGCCTTGAGCCAGGCTGCAAAGAAGCTGTAGAAAATATAGGAGCTGCAGCTGCCCTGTGTCCCTAAGGGAGCCCATTCCAGACCAAGGTGAAAGGAAGGTAACAAAGATCTACCTCCATCCATGGAGTTTATGCTGTACACCTATAGCCACTCCACCAACGGGGAGTCTCCTAACAGGCTGATGCACAGACTTTCAGACAGACTTGCAGAGAGCACGGGTGCCTTCTAAGGTCTGCAGTGCTGATAATTAATAATGGTCATGTGGCTCACGTTGCCTTTTTTCAACGGCTTGGTATTCAATAGGAGGTAGTTCTGTCTGGCTGAAGTCCTACCTCGTACAGCAGACTGATATGAAACCTTCTCTAGAAGTAATCCTCGCAGTCTTCAAGAGGGGCTTCAGTGGTGTGCTGGCCTCAGCAAATGAGAGAGATACGTTTCATCGCGGTGACTAGATGTTTTGGCCTATATATACACACACAGAAATTCAGTGGCCTGAGGGATGGCTAACAGTATCATGAAGTGTCATACAAAAACTGGGGAAGAAATAATTACCTCATAACTGTTTCTAGCAGATAGAGTAATAGGGTGAGTACATTAGCAATAGGATTCCCGTGTTGTTGTGGCTTCAGATTTAATCAAAGCTACAGTTAAACAAATCATTGTTTAGGGAGCATGGACACTTTATTTTTTTAATAGCCTGTGACCTGCAATAGAATTTAGGTTGGGTGTTAATGACCAAAGGTTTTGCAAGTAATTAAATTTGCGGAAAGCGCTATCCCTGAGAGGCTGAAGAGTGTATTTGAGAACAGGCGTGCGTCTGTGTGTTGCTAGAGTCTTAAACTTTAGTAAGCTAGCTGTGCATAACTTGAATGGAGCTGGTGCTCATCAATCCAGGTGGCTCTTTTAACCTAATTCTTGAGTTAGACATACTACTGCTGTTGTATTTTGTGAACTTAGTAACAAAATATTATGAAACTATGGCGTGCATGTTTATATCATAGAACATGACCACCTGATTTTTTTCGTTGGGCAAAATAAATGACATGAGTATACATGACATGAGATATAACTTGTATACATCATAGAAAAAGATTTAATATATTCCAGTCGAGAATCTCATGTGTATATTATGTATTAAATATGTGTATATATATCATAGAATCATCACAGAATCAGAGAACGGTTTGTGTTGGAAGGGACCCTAAATATCATCTAGTTCCAACCCCCTGCCGCGGTCAGGGACACCTTCCACTAGACCAGGCTGCTCAAAGCCCCATCCCACCTGGCCTTGAACACTTCCAGGGATGGGGCATCCACAGCTTCTCTGGGCAACCTGTTCCAGTGCCTCACCACCCTCGTAGGGAAGAATTTCTTCCTTATATCTAATCTAAATCCACCCTCTTTCAGTTTAAAGCTGTTATCATACTCACACTTTGCAAAGAGAAGGCATGGACTGTTGTGTATGCGATAGTGCATTCCTAAAATGTAGCTTTGTAATACGTGCGTGGTTTTAGGATTCGTGCACAAGTCATAGTGAATCTTCTTGTTATCTTTCAACGATTCTGTTTTTTATAAAGTCATTGTCATCTTCATCTAAGCCTTTGTGCTATCCTTCAGTAATCTGATAGGCCACCGTATTTTACTCAATGTATTGTGCCTGTATGACCGTATTTCAAAAAAGAATGGGAGATGTGTCATAGATAAAATAAGAAGCAACCTTAAGTTTTACCCAACACCTCAGATCACAGCTTTTTTGAAAGTATGAAATAAAAAAATCATTAAACTAAATATTTGATTTCCACACTTGAGCGAGCATCCTGGTTGCAGTAAAGATACTTGTGACATTTGTGCTGGGAAAGAGGGCAAGATTGTGGAAACCTCACCAGAGGGTTAGTTCTTCCAATGGCTCAAACCCAGTTTTTCACACCCTGGAAGACTGGATTTATTTACTTTATTTTATGTCAGGGGCTGGCTTTTACTAAAGTCATACATTATTCATCCATTTCTGACTGTCTGATACAGAACCACCTCTTGCATGTGTGATGAAATCTGTGGTGCTCACTCTGAAATACTCACTTATGTGGAGTTAATTAGGCATGAATTAGAGACCCAAAAAAGCCACAGAGGTGCCATGAAGAGGGGGTACTGCCAAGACAAGCTAAGCAGCAGCCCGGGGTATTATGGGTTAATTATTATGTAGCATTTCTAATGACTCAGAAACACACTTAAGTGGGGTCTGACTAGTGCTGCTGGGCCCTTACGTTGCATAGGCTGTAGCAGGGTCCTGGGAGATGGCTGTAGCAAAGGGAATGGAAGTGTTTGGGGAGGGGTGTAAAGAGTTGGCCTGCGATGGGATGTTCGAGCGTGGGACTGAAGACATAGAGGAAACTGGTGATCCAGTTTTACCTGGCAAAAGCACGTGACCCTAATTCCTGGGTAAAGCTGTTTGTGCTAGCAGTGGAGTCTCAGTTACAGTCTTAATTTTTTACCACTGCCCCTAACATTTTAATTCATTGTCTTCCCTCTGTGTCGGTGAAGTGTCCTACAGAGGATCTTCGCTGGTTGAGGCACTACTGAAGTATCTGAGTGCTTCTTTGACTAGGAGTTACTCTCTGCTGGATCTTGCTGTTTAACAGGAGTTCCGTTGGTGCTGATGGCCTGCGTTGGCCGAGTGTATCTCATCCCATAGAGCTGTGAACCAGATATCTTGGGAGAAAAATGCAGCATCTCTTGGAAAGTGCATGGCAATATATTGGGAGAGAAAGTAAAGATAGAGAGTAGCCCCAAGGGAGCTCCAAGGGCAGGGATGAGACGCAACATAGAATCATTCGAGTCTGAAAGAAGGTCTTCACTTTCTTGGTTACAGGGGTACTGCATGTCCCCTGCACAGGCCGTGAAGGTCTGTAGCTCATCAACCACACGGCCTCCCCAGTAATGTGTATGAGGATTCAGACCACTTTTTCATGGGCCTGAGGAGCTGTTCTAATTTATAGGAGTAATTCCCAAGCAGTAAAAGAGGTGACAGTCCTATCTCCTGGATGGAAGAGAATTTGAGATTACATCCACGTTATTTTTGTTGTCCACATCAGCAAAAGACAGTATGATTAACTTGAATACTGCTTTCCTCCAATAATGAGCTGTCACCTCTTAAAAAAAAACTTCTAATACACAATACTGGACCTCATACAGGACAAAGAACAGCAGTGCTGCCTGCCTTTCCATTTTGCACCTTTTTCTGAGAGTATCTTGCTAAATGTGTTTTGCACCACAGGGTTCATTACTCAGATTCATCTTCTGACCCTTCTTTAGACAAGCTACCTGAAAGATACCTGTAACATAACTATTTATTGAAAATACAACAAATGTCAAAACCATTCCTCTTTTCTCCATACCTGCTGGGTGCATTACAGCCCTCCAATAAGTTCTGTTTCCATGAACTGGCTGGTCCATTCCCTTCATCAAACCCCCAAAGCTCAAGTGAACATCTATCCAATCAAAATGCCAGATTTTGCATGGTCAAAGGAGTAAAGCACATTATTAGGTTTCTGTAAAGGATATTATTGGGTATTCACAGAGCAATACTTGTATTTTACCTTAAAGGCCAAAGGTTTGGGGATTTTGTATGATGCCAGGGCAAAAGCCTTGGGGTTTGGACCCAAAGACATCTAGCGTCTGGTCAAGCGACTCTTCCTCCACCCAAACTTCTAATGCTGACAACTAAATGCTGCCCATCTAGGCCCTGGCTGTAGCAGCCTTCTCAACTGGGGGGTTTGCAGCTGGTCTTGTCCCCTCTCAGGCGGCTGCGCCGTTACCGCTGGCGCTGGGCACGAGGGAGATTGCGAGTTAGACTGAGCTGGGTGCCGTATGCCAGTCTCCTTTACGGCTTGTCTGTGGCTATGAGAAGTCCTCAGCAAGAAGAGAGACATTAAGAACCCAGGACTGCCAAACAAGAGGAAAGTGTCTTGTTTTCTCTTTTTCAGCAAGAAGAAGGGATGGGGAAAGGTTGTAAGCCCATAACCTCAATGCATTTGCGATGTTTTGTACTAAAGCTTCGCATGCAAGATTACCTACTGTGTACTGTGTCTTTAAAACGCTAATGGGCCCACTGAAGGAAAAAAAAAAAACCACCAACAAAAAAAACCCCAAACCCATGACAGTCCACTAGCAACTAGCACACTAACAGGTTCTCATCTGACACCAGTAGGGAACCGAAGATATTTTATTATTTGGAAACTCCATATAGGGAAAGCCAGCCTTGAATCTGTCATTACTCCAAGAACCGCACCTCCCCTGGGAGTTAATTATTTTCTTAAAACGCAACTTGTACTGTTAGTTTAAAACATTCCAACTGTGTTCGCACTCTTTAAATCTTCTGTAAACCTTAGAGTTTAAATCACTTGCAGATAAGAGTAATTCTATTAGAAAAAAAAAAGTTCTGTGGAAGGGGAAAGAGAGGGAAATAAAAGGGCATTGATAGAAGTGTCCTTTGGGTGCCCATTGCCCTGTCACCTTTAGAACTTGGCAGGAGTTGCAGCCCGCAGTAACTTTATAGGTCCTGGCACAGAATGAAACAAAATAGGTGCATGCCACATTTTCCTTCCAAAAAAACACCAGAGAGAGACTTACCTCCTTTGTAAGAGGCTGAATATCTGAAAAGGTATGTTAAATTTAAAAAAAAAAAAAAGGGTTCGTGGGACTGACGGGTCATAGCCTTTTCTGGGCTTCTATTTTGAAAGAAGGTATTGGGCAAAGGGCTGCCTCTGGCTGGAATCGCATTTGGTAACTGCAGGGCTTGTAGAAGTGTTTAAATATAGGGCGCTACTGCAATGTTTGACCATCTTAGCTCCTCTTGCTTTGGCTCCTTTCGCTGCTTTCATGGGAATTCCGGGGCATTAAAAAAAAAAGAACTCATTGCTGCAGGTTTGCCACGAGTGAGCCAAGGAGAGAGTGTGTGTGTCATTTTTGGAACTGTCTGTGCAATCATTCGTATGCTGTATTGGCCAGGCTCCTAGAATTAAGGGTAATTCAGTGGTTCCAGAGCTTGGCTTTTTTTTTCCCTCTTGCCCTCCCCAGCCCCCTTTTCTCTCTCTAATTTGTTTGGGCTGAAAATCCCAAATTCTTTGAGTACTGTTTTTCTTTTTTAATCAGTTTTCTTTTGCAAGAGCATATTGGTCGAGCTGTTGTTTTAACCAGTAGTGCGTACCAAACACCCCGCACCTGTGGGAACTGCGCGTGAGAGAAGAGAGATGGGAAAAGGCAAAGCGTGCATCGCTAATAACGCCGTGTGCCGCTGACTGTGGCTCAAGTGGCACGGCTGTAGGAAAAAGAGGTGCCTCTACCTAGTGATCTTCAGAGACACCACTGACTCCACACCCCCACTGCTGGATGCTACCTGCTGGGGCAGACGCAGGCTGTGGAAGGTCTGTCCTCCGGTGCCTGAGAGCCAGCCCGGGTAGTGTCCGAGTGTTGCTACGGCCTACCGAGGCTCTTCGGTAGCTAAAATAATAGAACCCATTATTTTGTGAAGCAAATTCCACCTATGCCTCCAAAAAAAATGCTGGATTTGATGAGTCTGTTGAACTCAGAGGTGCCCTAAAACTGGAATTATCCCCCAGCCTTTCACTGGGTCAAAGGGCCTCAACAGGAGACCCAGTTCCTACTGAACATGGACTTCTGCAAGTGAGAGCGCTGCACAGAATTACCTTCTCCTCTCAATCCCTCAAAATCTCAGCTTCAGAAAAGTGTGTTGATGCATAGGTAACGTAAGCATTCATTGAAAAAGGTACATGCTGTTGCACATCTGACTCGCAGATCCCAAATGTTGAGGCCCTATACCAACAAGCTAGTTTGAATTACTCCAGTAGCGAATTAAACCTTAAGGCCTTGGGGTTTGTTCCAGTGAGACAAAGAAAAAATGGGCTATGAATTTTAGTTTTTTAATAACTTGTTCTGAAAAGAAACACCCATGATGCAATACATAAATTTGTCAGATGCTTCTGCTTTACTTTAGGTGGGTGTCTTTATGTGTATCCCTAACTTAAAACAGATGAGATATCAGTGCTGAATAAGTTAACATACTTGTTATGCTCATGCCTGTGAACAGTTCTGCAGACAGTGAAGTTGTCAGGCTACAGAAGGCGAGGATGAACGTTACACCTTTACACGCCAGAGACAGGCAGGGTGATGGATTCTTTCGCACATCGCTGTGTAAGTCAGTATTAGCCTCACCCACCGCACCCTGGGGTTTCTCTTCCGTGATGTACCATGTCAATGATTTATGTCTTGAGAAATCTGAGTTCTGATGCAGCGTTACCTTGGCTCTGCTGGCAGCACTGTCACCTTCAGGCCAGAAGGTTATTTAAATTCTACACCAGGACTTCGTTCTCGGCTGGTGGAGCGTGCTAGGAGCGGAGCTACCCTGCTAGCTGTGCTGCTCTTGGGATGACCTATTGGAAAGGTGTCTCCTGTGGCTATGCAGGTGGGACATTAACCTTTTGGCTCCTGGAAGGAACACGGCTTCAGGCAGAAGTGAGGATCCCCTCTCACAGCTTTAGTTGCATCTTCTCAGTTTTGCTGCCTTTTTTTTAAGTGTCCTGTTAACTGTGTTGTGGCTGAGGCGCTGTGTGTCAGCACAGATTCACTGCGTGCTACGTCACCTGCGTTTACAGAATTGATGAAATCACATCCCTTCATCTAAGTGTGTTGTCAGAAAGCCTTCCTTGAACACAGTTATCTTTGCAGCTTCAATCACCATTTTATAGAGAAACTGAGGCAGAGACGGATCACAGGACATACCCCTCTCATGGACTCAACTGAGAATTAGATTTGAGGGCCTTTGTACCATCACACTGCCTGTGGCTGAGCACAGAGATGATTCAAATTCCTTGTGCCACACATAAGCAAAGGGCATCTCTGATTTAAGTACATTGGAAGAGCAAGAACCTGCAGGAAAGAGATCGACATGTTCTGAAAAACTGATCCTGCCAAACTTTCCTTCCTGAATTAAATGACCCTAGAGTCAAACCATGGGGTATGGGAGGAGACATTTGAGAGCATCTGTGCCATGTCTGTCTCTAGTTTAGGCCAAAGAAAAAGCAGAAAGAACCCAAATAATGTATGTTCCAGCTGAATTTCTGGTCAGACTGGATGATGCAGTAATGAAGCTGCCACAAGAAATGTCTGTTTTCATAAGCTTTTTTGCATCATTTTGCAAATGGCAGAAGATTTCTGCGGCGCACATGTGCAGCTGAACTTTCAAATCTATCTGCGTGCTGGCTGGCTGTACTAACCTTCTCTGCTTTTTATTCTATGACCATTTGTCTCGGAGTCTCTTGAGACCTGGGAAGATGATTAAATTTTGTGATGCAGATAGAGTTCTTCTGTCCTGTAGAAATAACACTAGCAATATAAGTGATGAAAGAATTTTTTTCCCAAGCTAGTCTTATTGAATTAAAATTCTTGTATATAGGCTAAATTAGAACAGATCAAGAATATTTTCTGGAGATATTTGTGGCTTTTTCCAGTTCACTTCAAGCAAGTAAAACTTTTCAGACAAAAGGATTTTAACATGAAGCACAGAATAGTCTTTATATAGATGACTATCAGCAGAGTAGGAAACACTTATGATTATGTTTTTAGGCAGAATAAACCTGTATAAAGTACAAATTTCCTCTTAAAACTGAACTGTGTGTAATGAGACACAGGAGCCCACTGAAAATAATGAGCTGTTAAAGAAATAAACAGTTAAAATAATAACAAAAGGCTAAACAGCTTCGGAAAGACAAAAAAAAAGTCAAATGTGATATAAAGACATACTTACTTGCTTACCGAGAGTAAGGTGATCCGCTTGAAGTGCATAAACATGAGAAGCCCTGGGTAATATTGCTGCTGTTTGCATAGTTTACCCAGATGGGCTAGAATATCCTATTAATAATAATAATTTGCACTCGGAGCTTGGAAGTACTTTGCAAATTTAAAATATCTCTTTCAAATCTCCCTACGAATGAAAGCGATTCCGTTTGGCAGCGCTGGAACTGATGCTCAGACCTGCCTGCACTCAGGAGGAAGGTCATGGAGATGTAGGATGTGATTGTGGTCACTGGGCGCTGTGCCTTTCATGTGCACATGTGTGTGGTGCAATAGCAAGAGACGGCGGTAACCCGAGTTTTACCGGGAACCCCAGCCGACTAGCACCGGGCAATCTTTGTCCAAGCGCTGCAGCGGGGAGGCAGCTGAAGTGACCAGCGCTGGGCTGGTTTCTGCTGCAAGAGCACGCTAAAAAGGCAACAACCGACTCTTTTTTCCCTCTTTTAAAGCAACGCTCAGCACAGCGCGCGTTACAGAGACGGCACGGCGTTTGGAAAGCTCCGGGCGCCCGGCACC